>NC_050581.1:182478529-182778529 GCF_011100635.1 Trichosurus vulpecula | reverse complement strand
ATAATAGTCAAGTTGTAAAGAAGAATTATATCCAATGGAATGAATCATGAGAAAGAAGAAATAAAACCAAAAAAAGAAGGAAAAAAGAGAGAGCAAATAGTTTGCCTCAATCTGCATTCAGACTCCATAATTCTTTCTCTGGATATGCATCACTTTTTCCATCATGAGTCTTTTGGAGCTTTCTTTGAACTCTGAATTTATGAGATGAACCAAGTCTATCAAAGTTAGTCCTTACAGACATCATATGTCTGTAATCACATATAATGTTCTCCTGGTTCTGCTCCCCTCACTCAGCATCAGTTCATATAAGTCTTTCCAGGATAATGAAGTCCACCTGCTCCTCATTTCTTATAGCACAATAGTATTCCATTACATTTATATACCACAATTTGTTTAGCCATTTCCCAATTGATGGGCATCCCCTTGATTTCCAATTCTTTGCCACCACAAAAAGAACTGCTATAAATATTTTTGTACATACTGGCCCATTTCTCACTTGTGTGATCTCTTTGGGATATAGCCCTAGGAGTGATATTGCTGGGCTGCTCATCATTTCTTATAGCAAAATAGTACTATGTTATGTTTATATACCACAACCTGTTCAGCCATTCCCCAGTTGATGGCATGTCATTCCTTCTACAAGATGGTGGTTAATGTAGATACTCTTCTCTTGGCTCTCCAGTTTTGTTGTGTTTTATCCATTTCATGTTAATTCCTAAAAGTCTTTCAAGATTGTGCTATCTTTCTCATGTTTTCAGTCTTAGTGACATTATAGTATCTAATTACATCAATATATCACTATTTATTTAGCCATTCAGTAAAATACAATGAAAAGCATGTAAGATCTATAGACTGAGGATTTAGATTGAGACCCTAGCTCTGGTCTTTTTTGTTTTTTAATTTATTTTATTTTTCATTTATGGAATAAAAGTTTCCATAACAGTATAATAAAACAAGATGATTGCACATGAAACTGCAAATCTACTATGTACAATTTGCTATCCCTTTTAAATATACAACAAAGTTACCATGTACATTTTTTCTTTTTTTCTTTCCTTCTCCCCCCACCTTTCCCTAGAGATGGTCACCATTAGACACAAAAAGGTGTACGTATGTGAAATTATTCTATACATAGTCTATTTATCAGTTCTTTCTCTGGGTGCAGACAGTGACTTTCTTTATATGTCCTCTCTGGTCCCTTCACCTGGCTGGGCTTAAATTTTCTCAACCATAGAATGATGGGGATAAAATGGATGGGATGATCACTAAGGTTTCTCTTATTTTAAATATGTTATTGTTGTACATTTAAGTTGCTTCCAATTTTTTAATAGTACACATAATGTCATAATAAAAATTTGTGAGCAGATTGCACTCTCTTTTTGCTGGTGTTTCATCCCATATTCTCAACATTGAAACCATTAGGTCAAAGGGAACAATCAAATTTATAACTTTCACTGCATGTTGTTGTCATGTTTACAATTTGGCTAGCAGTGAATTTGTGCCTCCCAATTCAGTCCTGAATTCTATTCCTTTTAGTTATTTTTGCCAATTTGATTGATGTAAGGTATTATCTAAAAGTTGTTTTACCTTGAAACTCTTTATTAATGAGACATTTTTTTCAAGCAATTATTAAGAATATGTATTTCTCCTCCAGAAAATGATATATTCAATATTCCTTGATCATTCATTCATCATGGACTGTGAGATACCATCATGAAGTTTTAATACTTTATCTACATCTAAGATGCCAGTTTTTGGTTTATTTTCTTTTTTTATTATGAACTCGACACCAAGTTTAGTTTATTTTCTTTTTTTTATGATGAACTTGACACTGTTACGGGCAAAAACAAACACAATAGAAAGAGGTTTGTTCATTATAGGAAACCAAGAATCTAAATTATATACAGTTAGTCTTTTTTAAAAAAAATATATATCATATTTAACACAGTAACACTAATGCTGCCTTGCTTCTCTGCGTCCTCTTCTGGAATTTCTTTAGCTCTCTTCTGCATATTTTTAAAAATATTTCATCAGTGGTCCTTTTTCCCTCTTTTTAATTTTTTTCATCACTATTACTACTCTTCAGTCTACACTTGCTCATGCTTTCTCTCATTAAAAATAAAGGTTCACCCTTGTAATAAATACACATACTCAGACAAAATGAATTCACAAACTGGCCATTTCTGAAAATGTATGTCTTATTCTGTACCTATAATCTACCACCATTCTTCTAAGTGGTGGGGAGGCATGCTTTATCATCCATCTTCTCAGGTTGATTAGTCATTGGATTAATCAGAATTGTCTTTCAAAGTTGGTTTCCTTTGAAATATAATGTTTATTGTATATATTGTTCTCCTGGTTCTGCTCATTTCCCTGCCAGTAAAATCATTCTAAATAAATCCATCATTCAAGTCTTCTCTGGTTTCTCCATATCTGTTCGTTTTATCATTTCTAATATTCCAGTAATATTCTATTATCATGCACCATAACTGTTTAGCCATTTCTCAGTCGATGGACAAACACTGTTTCCAGTTCTTTGCTAAATACAAAATGTTTTATTGTAAATGCTTTTGTATATAAGGGTCCTTTGCCTTTGTCTTTGGTCTCCTGAGGGTATATTTCTAGTCGTAATGAGTCAAAGAGTTAGTGACTTTGGGAAAATAGTTCCCAATTGCTTTCGAGAATGGTTGGACAAGGCGCAGCTCCACTAAGAGTACCATAGTTGACCTGTCTTGCCACTGTCATTCAAAGAAATGTCATTTCCCTTTTTCGGTTCTCTTGGCCAATCTAATAGATATGAAGTGGAAGCTCAGCATTGTTTTAACTAGCATTAAGATGATCAGACAACAAGTATTTACCAAGCACCTACTAGGGCACTGTGCTTAGCACGGAGGTTACAAGGACAAAGAATGAAGCAAACCCTACTCACAATGTACTTTCATTCCATCAGGGGAGGGTAAGCATGAGTGATTTGGTACACTACATGACAACATTTAATGCCATTTCCCTTGGATTATGCTTGTAAGAGCACAGCCATGTCTTTTGTCAGATAAACTATATATTTTCTTCTGTTTTGCATGAGGTTTCAATGCTATTCCTTTTCTTCCCCAACCCCATTGTTTCTTAGAGGGCTTAGAAGACTAACAAAATGTCCTGTTGCATGAAAGTACTATCTCCATTCGTCTGGCAAATATGAGGGTAACTGCCAGGCCTTGTGGGCCTCTATTTATCATGAATACAATCACCTTACCCCAGGAAATGAATTCAGCTACACCAAGAGAAATACTGAGGCCTTAGGGCTAATGTCCCATTAACTAATAAAGCCAGGGGAAATAACTGGCATGAAATGTAACAAAGACCACCCAAGTCTGCTGCCCAACTCCCACTGATAGCAAGAAAGGAACAGACCCCATTTTTAAAATGGTGCCAATCTTGCACATGTTATTACGAGCAGTTTTACTTTGTGAGGAGGCAGTATGGTACAATGAGAAGATTGCAGCACATGGTGTCAGGAGTGCCATGTCCAAATTCTGACCCTGATTCACATTAGCCACGCAACCATGAACGAGCCACTTAAACTTTCTAGGTCTCAGTTTCCTCATCTGTAAAATGGGAAAAATGATGCTCTTGTTGGGTTGTCGTGTGCAAAAAGCCTTATAAAATTTAAAGCACTAATAGGAACTAACATAGGAACTGTATCTATGATTTCATTGGCGTAGAGGATTCCCAAGAGGGAATCTCCCTTGAGCAACGGAGATCAGCACTTTCTTGGCAACTTAGAGGTTTAAAGAGTTGGTCAGAATATTGGGAGATGAAGGACACTGGGAGATGGACAAGGCAGTATACATAAGAGGAAGGATTTAAACCCAGGTCATCCTGGCTTCATCTGTGTAGGGGTCATGGGCTACTCGACCACTCATAACATACCTGTCAATTACTGATTGATTTAGAGCAGCTCTCCTGCTGGGTCCTGACTTATTTCCCATTATTATCACAAAAAAGGATTATTAGATAGGGGTAAGAAATTAGTTAATTAGTTGACACCGAAGAGAAACGTATAGAACTGACACAAAAATAATTTATATTAAAATGGTAATGTTCATTTGTTCTTTAAAGAGAACGTACTTATACAACTAATTATATTGTTCCTTAGAACAAAGCCAACTCTGAAGAGCTATAAAAAGGGAAGTTATTATAATTTTCACTCGGTTCTCATTTTTTTTCCATTGGGGTTCAAATAGAAACGGCACTAAGACAAGTCACTATCTTCCTATTCTTCATCTCTTTTTGTAGTATGATTATTATGGCTGTTATTATCATGTCTGTCATGATTCCCAGTCAAGGTAGGTCTTTTTGTGAGAGGCAGTGTGATATGGTGGGTAGGACACTGGACTCCGAGTCGGGAAAAATCTAGGTCAGATGCTCCTGTCCAGTACTCATAACTTGTATGACCCCGGGGTCTCAGATTCCTCAGTTGCAAAATGAAGGAGCTGAACTCAGTTGCCTATAAGGTTTTTAACAGCTTTAGTTCTATGATGTTATTAGTATTATTAATAATTTTTAGTGCTAATGGGAAAAAAACAATTCTGTTAACTCATTGTGGCTCAAGGTGACTCTACAAGGCTCTGTGAGAGAATCACAATTGCTAGTGGGTCCTTGGAAGCTGGAAAGGCTATTGGGATGGGCCTGGGGATGGATTGCCAATGTGTTGTTTGAGGACACATAACTAAGTCTGAAGAAGTTTGCCATCAAGTTGGTTGCAGGGTGAGGAATTTTCTGGCCACAGAAAGACCATTCCAAGATGTCCTCTTAAGTTACAAAGTGCCTTAGCGGATTAGACTCAAGGAAAGACAGGGAGGGGAGACCCATTTCCATGCTCAGACCCATACAAGGGACTGCAAGGTGGTGTCAATCTGCCCTAGTGGAGAGGGTTTTTCTACTGATGAAATTATATATTGTAATTTAAGTACTGAGGAATAATGATGATGATGATGATTTCACTCAGTGGACATCTTGATTTTTTAAAATCAACAAATACAACAGTATTTAAATAACAGAGCTTAAACAAAGGCTTATCCGAAAAAAATAAAAGAATTTTTTTCTCTTTTTCTGGCTAAACCCTTCAGTATGATACAGTAGGAAGAATGTTGGATCTGGTATCTAAAGGTCAGGGTTCAAAGTGTGGCTCTGCTCTTCACTACTTATATGACTTTGGTTGTCACTTAATCTCCTTAAGTCTCAGCTCCTAAATTGCAAAATGATAGGAGTTGGTCTAGTTGGCCCCTACTGTGACACAGCAGAAAGGGCCCTGGCTCTAGAAGCAGAAGCCCAAGGTTCAAGTCCTACGCCTAACACTAACTAGCTGTGCATTCTGGGTTTTCTCATCTGTAAAATGAAACAGTTGGACTAGATGGCCTTTGAAGTCCTTTCCAGCTCTTGGTCTAAAATCCTCTGATCCCTTTACGACTCTGAGTCAATCAATCGATCTATACTGACGTGCCATAAAAGAATTTTTCTCTTTGTTGAACCACTTTTCAGTTGTGTCCGACTCTTCATGACCTTATCTGGGGTTTTCTTGGCAGAGATGCTGGAGTGGTTTGCTATTTTCCTTCTCCAACTAATTTTACAGCTGTGGAAACTGAGGCAAACAGGATGAAGTGGCTTGTGCGCACAGCTAGTAAGTGTCTGAGGCCAGATTTGAACTCAGGAAGAACAGTCTTCCTGAGTCCAGGGCTGGTGCTGTATCCTCTGTGCCACTTAACTGCCCTAGATACAGGGGATGCACAGAAAGAAATGAAAAATTTCCTTCCCTCAAGGTGTTTATATTCTATTGGGGGAAAACATGCATACATGTGAGTCAATATTTATTAAGTACCTGTGTGGTACTTAGAATTCAAAGGATACCTACTATATATAAAGTACTCAGGATATAAAGACAAAAACAAACCACCATGTAAATGTCAGCTTTTCTTCTTATTACATTACTCAGTCAAGGGGATTAAGGTAAAAATCTGATTTCTCTTAATTTTTCATTTAATCCATACTGACATAGAGGATAGAGGGGGGCCATGGAGAAAAGACCTGGGTCTAAATTCTGCTCCAAATTTTTGCAAGGATAACCTCAGATTTGCCAAGGGGCCTCCAAATCCCTCTGGGTCAATACATCCATAGTCAAACAACAAACAGTAAGTCGCGATGCCTTCGGATCATGTCATCAAAGACTCATAGTCAGAAGGGCCCTTAGAGCCCCTCCAGCCCAAGTCTCATATCCATCAGACAGATAATAATGGCAGCACATATTCACATTATGCTTTTAAGGTTGGCAAAGCATTTGGCAAACATCCTCTCCTTTAATCCTCACGGCAGCCCTGAAAGTCAGGCCTGGTATTACGCCCATTTTAGAGATGATGAAGCAAAGGCAAACACAGGTTCATTGACTTGGCCAGGGTCACACAGCTAAGTGTCTGAATCCACAATTGAACTCAGGTCTTCCTGACTCGAGGTCCAGAATTCCACCCTCTGCATCACCTGCTGTCCAAGAGTCATGAAGTAGCTTATCCAAGATCACAACGAAAGCAAGTGATAAAAGTGGGACTGAACCATGGATCTTTTCCCCCTTTATAATGAGTCTCTGCCACCTTACCCCTGAGTCTCATCCCTTACCCCTGGTTCCTCACTCATCTCTTCTGAGATGAAGATTCCATCAGTGGGACTCTCATAGACCACACAGAGTTGTCAGACGAGGAGCGGGATACATAGCTAAAATTTATATATCACTTTAATATGTTTTCTCATTGGATCTCACTGTACCATTGTGAAGTACATGCTATTAGCATCCCCGTTTTAAAGATGAGGAAACCAATACTTAATATATTAAGTGACTTGAACAGGTTCATAAAGGTGATAAGGGCCAGAGGCAGGCTTTGAAGCCGGGTCATCAGGACTCCAGGTGTTCTGGCCACCATATCACCCAGCTGCCTCAAAAACTGTAGAAACTGCTTTGTAAACTCTAAGTGGTATAGTAAATTTGGCTACTGTAATGCTTGACCAAACTCATTTAAATGTAGGGTTTTGCTGAAGTTTCTAATTCATGATGGTATGGATCATAAACTGAGGAAGGTCAATAGGAAATCACAAGCATTTACCTCCTCAAGAGAGACGACCACACAAATTTCCAACGCCAATGGGTCTCACAAATCAGCAGCCAAGTCAGAGAAAGAAGGAGAAAAACTTCAAGAGGGGTGGAGATTTCCCGATGGTTGACTTCAGGTCAAACTGAGGTTAGTCTGATTCTTTATTAAGACAATTGTTTTTTTATTTGGCTTGAAATTGTTCAGTGCTAGAGATCTCAATTAACTTTGATGCAAGCCCCTACATTCAGTAAATATTAGAGAAAGAACGCCACTGCAGTCTTTCCATACTTCACTGTGGTATGGAGGTGTCTTGGGATCTCAGAGGAGGTTTTGGTAGGTCTTCTCAAACTGTCCAGCCTTTTACAGCAGTTCCTCTGCTGGGCTATGAGTCCACCAATGGGCCAAGAGTGGTCTACCACCAGGAGACACAAATGTTGTTGTGGCTGTTATTGCGGGGGTAGTTGTGGTTGTTGTTTCACTCACGTCCAACTTTTTGGACCCCCATTTGGGGTTTTCTTGGCAAAGATACTGGAGCGGTTTGCTACAAAGATGCAGCTAAGGTGTGCCTCACGTTAGGAACAGCTTCCCAATGAGTAGACCTGTCCAAAAAGGTATTGGGCAGTCTTGGGACACAGTAGGCGCCTGCACATTGAAAGTCTACAAGCAATGTTAAAGGAACACTTTCCACTTGTATTTTAAATGGGGTCTTTTTTCTCTCAGTCAACCTAATATGCGTGAGACACCCAGCCAAGTGCTGAGGATACAAGGGCAGGAAATAAGTTCCTGCCCTCAAGGAGCTGACGTTCTAATGTGGAAGAGAATGTGAACTCTCTAGGTATATACAAGATACTGAAAGAAGAGATGGAAGGAAAGCTGAGAGGGGACAGCATTAGCAGCCAGGGCAACCTACAAAAGTCTCTTGCAGAAGGTGGGATGTGAACAAGCCAGGGAAACTAAGAGGCAGAGGTAAGGTGGGGCAAAGTCTGCCAGGCTTGGGGTGCTAGCATTCAGAATGGGTTAGACTGGGTGGCTTCTTAGATCCTTTCCAACTCTGATATTCTGGGATTTATTTTTTGCTTTTTAAAATTCATATTAAGGTTACTATAAGACATGTGTATTGCTATGGATTCCAGGGAGAGGTAGAATTAGCAGTCCCTGTACCTCTACAAACTGGAAACTGTAGTGCATGCTGATAGCCCCGATTTTCAAAACAAATGTTACCAATATAACAGCAGCATTCAAATGTATGTAAATTATTTTTATTTGGGATCCCTTCTTTGGATTTTGAGACTGAGGTGAAAAATTAATCTGAAATCATATTTTAAAATTTGATTCTTGTGCATTATCTCTGGTATGTAAAAACCCAGCTCCCAAGATAGAACAACAGAAATGACTAAGGACCCCTGACATTAGAATTTAAAATGCCCTTCAAGCAAATCCACTTTTTCTCTATTCTTGGATAGTACAATAGCACGCAGGAATTAGAATTGCAAAAACACTAAAGGTGCTACATTGAAATTACAAAATGAGATCTATTCAATGTGATATTGAGAGAGGAATATTAAATGGATACAGATGACACAGGGAAGAATTGGGTTTTCAAAAGAGCCTTCTTTGTCATTTTACTTTCATTGAAAACCACCCTCCCCCCACACACACCCCAAAAGGTACAGATTTGCTCATCTGATATGATCAGGGAGAATTTTTCAATCCTATAAGAGTCCCTAATTTCATTGAGAAATATTTTTTCCTCTAATAAGTTTTGAAATGTTCACTTGTCAATTGTTTATGAGAGACACAGGAAGTCTGAAATGTATGCATTTTCATAGATCATGGGACAGAAATGGAACTTAGAGATCCAGTCCAATCCCCTTATTTTAATATGAATACAGAAAGGCCCAGAGAGTTGGATGGATTTAGCCAAGGTCACATAGGTAATGAGCATCACAGTCAGTATCTGAATCTAGACTTTGATTCTCAATCCAGCTCTCATTCAACTGGGTCATAACTGTGCTTTTTTTTTTATCATACTATGTTATGGAAATGCTGGTTTTATTCTACAAATTAAAAATAAAATAAATAAAAATTTTACGAAAGTCATGGTCCCCACTATTAATATTTGAAAAGTGAAATCAAAAAGTTCTATTACAATACCAATTTTCAAGTATTCTAACTTGAATGCAATTTACTAATTCATGCAAACAGATTTTGAGAATTAGAGTTGTTTAATTCTTTCTTATAGAGTATATCAACAATTCCCTTGGAGAAATTTCCCTTTTCTCAAATAAATTTGAGCTTTATCTAAAATTAAATTGAGTCACAGTTAGGAACAAACAGGCCAGGATTATGAACTACATGGCACTGTTTTAGGAGGAAGGACAAAGAGGCAAGGACAATGTAGAACCTTCTCTCAGTAGACTGAACTGTTACCAATATTCCCTTCAGAAAGTCTTGCCTTCCCTCTGATCTTCAGGAGAAGCCTTTGCTTTCTCTCCATGTCGGAGGTCTGCTCCCAGTTCCCTTTGCCATTTGCTTCCCCATGGTGGGTCAATTTAATATCTAAAGTATTGTTCCAACCACTTCAAGCTTCAGAGGAATACAAATGATCTCCCCTTCTCAAAGTTTCTCTGAACAGGTGCCCATTTCTACTAGCTCTAATTATCTAACTAGAGCCTGAAATGAGAATCCTCTTCTGCTGAAGATACTTTAGTGTGGATCTCCAATGTTTCTAGAGCCTTTCTTGAATGTCTTCCCTCCTCTTACAAGAAGAGAAAATAAAAGGAACCCTGGGTACAGAGTTTTTGTTTGGAAATTGTTTGGAATTTGTTTGGAAAAAGCACTAGGTTTGGAGTAAGAGGAATTGGTCATGAATCCCAGCTCTGGTACTCATTATCTGTATGACTTTGGATAAGTCATTTAACCTCTCTAGGCCTCCCTTTTCTCATCTCTAAAACAAGGAAGTGAGGCCTTGGGCTCCATTTTCTCATCATTAAGAAAAGGAAGTGAGGCCTTGGCCTTTCTAGGCCTCAATTTTCTCATTTCTAAAATAAGAAAGTGAGTCCTTGGACTCCATTTTCTCATCTCTAAAATAAGGAAGTACATGTTATAAGGTGCTTTCTAGCTCCAAGTCTATGATGCTGTGATCCATATTATAAGGTGGCTTCATGGGTTCATGCCAAGTTTCGTGGTCATCTTCCCTTTGGTGAAGGAAAAGATACCTTCAGAAGACCTGAGTTTGAATTCCAGTTTAGCTCCTTGTGACCTGTGTGGCTTTGGGCCTCAGCTACCTCATCTCTAAAGTGAGAGTATTAAACTAGATGAAAGCCCCTTCCAGCTCTCAATCTCTGATCTTATGAAAACTCTTCAATTTCCCTTTGGAAGCTGGTGCGGGAGCTACTTTGCATAAAATACTGAAGATCTTTAGACTTGGGTCTTCAATGAGCCCAAGCTTAACAGCTAGGCTTACTGTTGACAAGGATCATTTCCTAAAAATGCCATACAAATTCTTTTTCCTTCTCAAATTTACAAATGCAGCCTCAATAGAATAGCACAGTTTTGGAACCAAGTTTTGTAGTGGTTCCTCTCATGAGGTCTTCCTCCTTGCCAAAAGCTGCTGTCCCCTTTTACACCATTCAAGGCTCTTTATCACTCTTCTTCCAAATGTTTAAGACTTACACAGTGCCTTATCTATTTCAAGTCCTTATTTAAGGACACAAAGGAAAGAAGACAACTAGGTTATTATAGGGGACTAAGTGCTGGACTCTGGGGTCAAAAAGACCTGGGTCCAAATGCTGCCCGTGACACTTACCAGTTGTACGACCCTGGGCAAGTCACTTAACCCCTTGAGGTCTCACTTTCCTCATACATAAAATGAAGGAATAGGGCCTGATGGTCTCCAAAGTTTCTTCTTATTCTATTATTGTAAAGCACTCTAACTGCCATTATCTCATATGATTTATGCTATAACTGAAAGTATTTAAGGCAGCTGGGTGGGCTGGGGAGCAATAGGGTTCTGGGTTTGAGTCAGGCTGACCAAAGTTCAAATCTGGCTTCAGACACTGACTAATAGTGGGATCCTGACTAAGTTACCTAACTTCTGCCTATCTCAGTTTCCTCAACTGTGAAATGGAGATGACAAAAGGACCCACTTCCTAGGGTTGTTTCAAGAATCAAAGGAGGTCATATTTACAAAAAGCTTAGCACACGGTGCCTAACATAGTCTTGTTTCCTTCCTTTTCTCTATGGTGAAATATTATCTCCACTCTTCCCTACGTGGGTAGGGAAATCCATCAATATGCACATACATTGCAATGACTGTTTTCAAAGAGCTTTTGTCAAAACTATCTTCCAAATGAATAGGATGTCTTTCCAAAATGCATCCAGAAGGCCAAATTTCCATTGGAAAAATAATTTCTCAGGTTTTGAAAAAGGGGAGATCAACTGTATTCACAAAGAAATAATGGCCTGCAAGGTAGAAACCTCTTTTCATTTTCACATAAGATATGAAGAAAAAGGGTAAATGGGTCCCCAAGTTACTTGTAATTTGAAGAATAGTTCAGGTCTCTTGTGACTCTCTCTCTCCATCCCTGTCAAGGGGTTGAACCTGTTTATTCAGGGATAAAGAACTTATTCTCTTTTATTCTAAAAGTTAAAAAAAATACTAAAGAGGAAAGTGGGGCATTTTTGCTAAGAAAAAAACTGCCCGAGGCTGAGATTTATGCCTAGACTTAGCCCAAAGCCAAATAAAATATAAATCCTCCAAAAAGTACTTGAAAATGACAATAACAAATGACGCTGACTCAACTTCAGCATTAGACTGATAATTGTCAAATGGAAACCATGGTTTCTAATGAGCCAATCAAATAGCCAAGTTGGTCAGATATTAAGCCTGATGCTAGAGAGCTGATTGAGAAAGGGCCACTTGTGGGTTCCTCCCTGCTCAGATGGGTTGTAGGAATAGATCGTAACATAGAGAAAGAGGAAATGAAATCTGTAGTTATAAAAGACAGGAGAGTAACATGGAGAATCAATATTCTGGGGACACCAGGGCCAGAGGGGGAGATGTATTAGTGATCTATCAAGTATCAGAGCAACACCGAGAGGATGAAAGTTGCAGAACGGGTTTGTAAAAAGCAGGTCATGCCAGACTAACCTCATCTCCTTCTTTGACAGGGTTACCAGACTGAGAGATCAGAGGGATTTGGTGGATATTGCATTCCTAGACTTGAGCGAGGGCATACGACAACGTATTTCGTGATACTTTTGAGAACAAGGTGGAGATGCACGAACTGAATGACATTAGACTTTGGTGGATTTGAAACTGGTTGAATGATGAGACCCAGAGGGAGGTGATTAAGGGATGGATATTAACATAGAAGGAAGTCTCCAGTGGAGTGCCTCGGGGATCTATATTTGGGTCTGTTCTGATCAAAATGTTTTTAAACATAAAGTTTAATGGATATCTTTTGGTTTTGTACCACATGTATTAACCATTGCATCTCTCCCTTTTTCCCTTCCCCAAAAGCTATCCCTAAGAAAAAGAAATTATTTTTTTAATAAAGAATATAGCTAATAAACATAGATACAAGTATTTTAACTGAAATATTAGCAAAAAGGCTTAAGCAACATATAACAAAGATCATATGCTATGACCAGACTGGATTTATAACCAGGTTCCAGTGTTGGTTTAACATTAGACAAAGTAGAAACTTAATTATATTAATAATGAAATTGACACAAATCATATTAATAGATGCAGAAATTGTTTTTATATTATAATAATATCTGGAAGTGACATAGAGCTTTAAAGTTTACAAAGTGCTTTAAAAATTCTGTTTCATTTGCTCCTCACAGCAACCCTAGGAGGCAGGTGTGATTATCATCTTCATTTTACAGTGACTTGCCCAGGGTCACACAGTTAATTAATTTCTGAGGCCTGATTTGAATTCAAGAAGGTGAAGCCTTCCCGACTCTAGGCCGAGCGCTCTATCCACTGCACCAAAGAAGATGCAAAATGATCGCTTTTAGCAGATGAGATGATGGTGTACTCAGAAAACTCTAAAATGTCAACTAAAATTAGACGCAACAATGAATTACTTCAGGAAATTTGTGGGATGCCAAATAAACCGACATAAATAATCAGCATTTCTATTATTCCCCTTCCCCTTCCCCTTCTTCTCCCCTCCCCCCACCAAAAAAAAACCCAGTAGAAAGAAATACAAAAAGAAATTCCTTTTTAAATTGCTAGAGAAAGCATAAAATACTTGGGAGTTTCCCTTCCAAGAGAAACACAAGAGCTATATAAATGCCACAATATATACAACTACTCTTTCTGTTTATAGAAATAAGAAATTTGGAAAACATATTAATTACTCTTGAGTAAGACAAGTCAGTATAATAAAAATCATAATGTTACCTAAATTAATTGACTTAATGCCAAACCAACCAAACTACCAAAAATTACTTCAAAGAGCTAGGGAAAAAATAATAAAATTTACATGGAAGTAAAAAAGATTAAGAATCTCAAGAGAAACAATGAAAAGAATGGGAAGGAAGGGACCTAGGAATTCCAAAATTTCAAACTATACTACTAATCAGAAATTCTCATAACAATTTGATTCTAGTTAAAAAATCAATCAGTGGAACAAATCAGGTACTCAATATACAGAGATAAATGTATCTGGTATCTGCATATTTGACAAATATAAAGACTGCTGCTCCTGGAATAAGGTCTCACAATTTGACAAAAATTTCTGGGGAAACTGGACAGAAAATAGACTTAAACCAACATCTTACACCTTATACAAAGACAAGCTCCAAATGGACACTGAGTAAAGTATAAATGATCACATCATAAATAAATTAGAGAAACATGGAAAACATTACCTATCAGATCTATGAAGAGTAGAAAATCTCATGACCAAACAAGGAACAGAGAGGATTACAGATGAAAAAAATAGAGACTTTTGGCCAAGTTACATGAAATTAAAAAGGATTTGTATGAAGAAATTCAAGTGAGTCAATATTGAAAGGGGAAAAAATTAACTGGGGAAAATCGATCAATGATCAATTGTATGATCGATACAATGACTGTTCATAATTCCAGAGGATCAGTAATGACACATGCTATGCGGGACAGAGAAGTAATGGACTTGGGGTGTCTGACAAGACATGTCTATTTTGATATACAGCCAGAGAAGGAATCTAGTTTGCTTTACTAGGCATATTTGTTACAAGGAATTTTCTTCCCTTTTGTTTTTAATGAGGTAGGGAGGGAAAAAATAGAATCCTGTTAATTTTTTAAAAACTAAAAATAGAGAGGCGAGGCGCTAAAGATTTCAAATGTTGCATGCACTTTCAGATGAGATCACGGGATTATTAGCTTTACTTAATTTTTTACTTTGTTGTATGTGACCTCTCATAGGATAGGGGTAATCTATGAATGTTGTCGTGTAAAAACAAAACATATCAATAAAATTTTGTTTTAGAAGAAGGAAAAAACATTCCATAAAACTAACGTATCGAAAAATCTGACATTACATGCAATATTCCATACCCATAGCTCACCTTCTGCAAAGAATGGGATTGGTGGGGGAGCAGGGGGAAGGGCAGCAAAGTCCTCTCTCTTCTTTGGCTCCAAGTTTGATCATTATAATTTTGCTGTATTCAGTTATGATTGTTTCATTGTGGTCTCCTCTTTCTTGGTTTTCATGACATTGTTCTTTCCTGGTTCTGCTCCTATTTATCTGACCTTTCCTTCTCTTTCCTTTGGGGTTCTTCATTCACACAATACTCAATAACCATGGAGGTCCTTCAAGGCTCTTTCCTGGGCCTGCTTCTCTTCTCCTTCTATATTATATCACCTGCTAATCTCATGAGCTTCCATGGTTTCAATTAACATCTCTGTGCGAAAGATCACTTGCTCAGCACTAGCCTATTTCCTGTCCTCTAGTCTTGCATCTCCAGCTGCCTATCAGACATCTTAACATTGATACTTTGGGATCCAATAACATGACTTCCTTACTGTTCCTCAAGCAACACACTCTGTCTCTAGATTCTGGGCATTTCCACTACGTCTCTACGTCTGGAAGACTCACTCTCTTCATGATTCTCTGGCCGTTCAAATCCCAGCTAAATTCCCACCTTCTCTAAGAAGCCCTGCATGATCCCCCTTCATTCTAGTGCCTCCAGCTGATCCTGTACATTTCTGCATAGGTGCCTGCATGTTGTCTCACAGACAAAATTGCGAGCTCCTTGATAACAAGCAGTATCTTCTGCTTTTCTCTGCATCCTCAGAGCTTAGCCCAGTTCCGGGCACAGAGCAGGTGCTCAGTTGATGCTAGCACACTCGGTTTGATTTGACTCTGTTGTTCTTTCCACGTGCATTGTTGTAGTTGTGGTCATTGTGACGTTGTCTTGGTTCTGCTTGCTTCACTCTACATTAGGTCATGTGGATCTTTTCCTATTTCTCTGCATTTATCATATTAGTCATTTTACGGCCTTATAACATTCCATTCTAATCCTGAAGGTATCACTCTTTTTTCAGCCATGCTGCCAACAATGGGCATGCATTTAGTTTTCAGCGCTTTGTTAACATTTAAAGCTACTGCTCTAAATATTTTGGTATATATTTGTCATCACCCTCTTTGGGATATATGCTTAGCAGGGGAAACTCGGTGTCAAAAGGTATGAGCACTTTAGTCACTTTCTTGGCATAATTCCAAATTGTTTCCCAGAGTTCTCAGACCAGTTCACAACTCCACCAACAATGCATGCATTAGTGTACTAGTTTTACACAATTGCTATAACATTAACTACTCCCATTTTTTTTGTTATATTTGTCAATTTGCTGAGTCAACTGAAATATTTTAATTTTTTTTCACTCATTCAGTAAATATTTACTAAGCACCTACTATGCCAAGCATTGTGCTAAGTGTTGGGGGTACAAAAAGAGGCAAAAGATAGTCTTTGTACTCAAAGAGTTTACAATCTAATGGGGAAGACAATATACAATCAAATATATATGCAGCAAGCTATACACAGGATAAATAGGAAGTAATTAAAAGAGGGAAGGCACTGGAAGAAAGAGGGGTTAGGGAAGAGTTCCTATAGAAGGCAAGATTTTAGTCAGGACTTAAAGAAAGTCAGAGAGGTCAGTAGTCAAAGCAAAGGAGGGAGACCAACCCAAGTATTAGGGATAGCCAGAGACAATGGCTGGAGTTGAGGGATGGAGTGTTTTGTTTGTGAACAGTCAGGAGGCCAGTGTCACTAGATTAAAGAATATATGTTGGGGATTAAGCATTCTTTCACATGGTTGTTGATAGCTTTCAATTTTTTTCAGAAATCTGTGTTCAATTCCTTTGACCATTTATCTATTGGGAAATAGCTTTTAGTTTAGGTACACCTCTGATATATACATACATGTACAGGTATATGATATTAAACTCTTACCAGAAGCATTAGATACAAAGGTTCCTTTTCCTGTACTCAGCCACCTCTTTTCTCATTTTCCTAGTGTAAATTTGGCTCATATAAAAGCTTTTTATCTATTAATCTTTTACAATTGATTTGTGCTTTGTTTGGCTAATAATTTGTCCTATGAAAGGTATATGATCTGCTTTTCTAATTGCTTTATCATTAATATTCAGATAATGTATCCACTTTGAATTTATTATGAAATATGGTTTAAGATGTTGTTCTAAAACTAATTTCTGCCATATAGCTTTCAAGCCTTTCCAGAAATTCTTGTCAAAGATAAAGATGTTTCTTAAAAAATTTATGTTTTGGGTTTTATTGAGCAAATATGATACCAAGGTCAATGATTTCTGATTCTTTCTCGTCTAGACTGTTTCATTGATCTACTACTCTATTTTTTTAAACCAGCACTAAATGGTTTTGATGATTCTTCCTTTATAATATACTTTGATGTCTGATAGTGCTGATTCCATTCATCTCTACCTTTTTTCATTATTTATCTTTTTTATTAATTCATTTTGAACTTAAATGCTAAAACTTAAATACAAAATAAAAAAAGAAAAAAAAAGCACTGCCATGTGCACAGCAGAACACAAAAGAGGATTCAAAATATGCAACAAAAAATTCCATAGAAAATTCCATTGCCAGAAAGCCTATATAATAAATACTACGTATTAGGTTCAGAGCTGTCCATCTTTGCTTCTTTGTGAGTTTCTTTTGTTCTCTCCTGTGCACTTTTTACTTTGTTCTTTTCTTCTCCCTTCTTCCCCTTTCCCTCCCAAGCAGGCTACAATGAAGCAGGGGAGATATATGTGTGTATGTATATATGCATGCGTATATACATATACATATGTATACATATACACACAAACATATATACATGCTTATACATATATACATACATACACATACATATACTTAGATATCTATAATCATACTCATATACAGATAAATACATTCATATGCATCTATGTAGGACCATATTATAATTGTTTGTCCTCTGTTTCTCTGAGGGTGGATAACATCTTCCTTCATAAGTTCGAGTCTTTCCATATTTTTCCAAAGTCCACCAACTTATCATTTCCTCAATATTCCAACCTTAAACTGTCTAGTTATTTTAAATAATCTAAAACAATATTGATTAATGACTGACATATAGTGCAGTTTCTCTATTTTTTTTCTCTTGATTGTATCTATTTTAGCTTTAACTTTCTCTGAGATCATGATTACTACACCTGCTTTTTTTTCTCCTAATAAATTCTACTCTTGATCTTTATTTTATGTTTGTGTATCTCTTATTTCCTATCCCTCTAGACTCCTCTGCTTCACTTCTACCAGATACCTTGCTCTCCTATTACTTAACCAACCCCGAGGCTCCAAAGATCCCTCCCTCTTTCTTTCTTAGAGTTCATGCCTTCTGGCAAGCAAGGCTAGAAGCTTAGTCCCCTCATCTCCTTGTTACCTTGATGCCATGGTACAAGGACAAACACAACCTGTGAGTAGATCCAGTTGCCTGATTGGAGGCCCAGCTAATTGGGTAACTTAGTTCGTCCTCTCCCTCTCTGTCTCTCCCTCTCCCTCTCTGTCTCTCCCTCTCCTCCTCTCTCTCTCCCTCTCCCCCCCCCCCCAGCCTTCTTCTCCTTTGCAAAGGAAGGTAAATTTTGATGGCCAGAAGCTGCCTACTTGGCATTTACTGGCTACATTTCTTTCTTTTCTTCTCTTTCTCTCTCTCTCTCTCTCTTTCCCTCCCTCCCTTCCCCTCTCTCTCTCCCTTCCTTCTTTCACAAAACCTTAAACACAGTTCACTCTGAAGCTCATAGATTGGACCACAACAGGTACCTGCCCAAGCTCCACTTATTGGCTGTATTTTGGGTCCTCCTAGTTTAAAGTGAATGTCAATGGTAACTGTTTTTCTTTGGAACAGCATTCCTGAGGGTCTTCCCCTCCCAGCTGGATATTTTTTTCTTTTTTTCTAATTAAAGAACCCATCCCTGGACTTACTTCTTAAAGTGGCCTATTCATAGAATGGGCATTACCTCCCTCTAAGTAAGTACATGAAAAGGCCTTAGCCTAAAAGGGCCAGGGTTTCCCACTGCATCTTCGACCATTTCCAGTCATCCTGATGGATATCTGGTCGCTGGATCCAGAGGGTTCTGGAGGAGAAAGTGAGGCTGGTGACCTTGCACAGCCCTCCCTCACTCAAATCAAAGTCAACTGCAAGTCATGTCATCATTTTCTTGATGCCCTGGTCCTCTTTGAAAATGAAGGACAAACATACACAAATATGTATGTCATTCCCTCTTTATCCCATTCCTGTTAATCTAGACAATCCTCTAAACCCTCACTCTTTATCCTATTCCATCACTCTCTTATTTCTTTACAAATTTAGAAGACGTTTATTCCCTTCTAAATGTATATATTGTTTTCTCTTTTTTACTCAGCTCTGGTGTGAGTTGGGTTCCCCCAAAAAATTCCTTCCTTATTCTCTTCCCCTTCCCTATCTCCTTAGCCTTTTATTTCTTTCTGAATTTAGAAGACTTTTATACCTTTCTTGATATATATGTATTGTTCCCTCTTTAACCCATTCCCAATGAGAGTAGGGTTCGAGGACTACCAGCCCTCTTCCCCCGTCTAATTCCTCTGGGTCAGTTCTTCCTCTCACACTTCATTTGTAAAAGATAATTACTCTTTTTACATTTTCCTAAATGGTTTTATTTTGCAGAATCACATCATACTCAGGTCATATCCCAGTGTCACTACACTCATAATATTTTCTCCTTGAGCTGGGCATTGTGGAATTTGACTATAATATTTCTGTAGGCTTTCCTCATAGGATTTCTTTGAGGTGGTGATCAATGGATTTTTTCTATTTCTACTTTTCCCTCTTGTTCTGACACTTCAGGACAATTTTCTTTAATCATTTCTTGTATCATTGTATCAAGATTCTGTTTTGGATCATAGCTTTCAGGTAGTCTGATTAGTTTTACGTTTTCTCTTCTTGATCTGTTCTCTAGATGAGTTGGTTTTTTTTTTCCATTTTTAAAAAAAATTTATTTATTTAACATATTTAGTTTTCAGCATTGATTTTCACAAGAGTTTGAATTACAAATTTTCTCCCCATTTCTATCCTCCCCCCCGCTCCAAGATGATGTATATTCTGGTTGCCCTGTTCCCCATTCAGCCCTCCCTTCTGTCACCCCACTCCCCTCCCATCCGCTTTTCCCTTCCTTTCTTGTAGGGCAAGATAAATTTCTACACCCCATTGTCTGTGTATCTTATTTTCTAGTTGCATGCAAAAACTTTTTTTTTTGAACATCTGTTTTTAAAACTTTGAGTTCCAAATTCTCTCCCCTCTTCCCTTCCCACCCACCCTCCCTAAGAAGTCAAGCAATTCAACATAGGCCACATGTGTATCATTATGTATAACCCTTCCACACTACTCATGTTGTGAAAGACTAACTTCATTTTGCTCCTTCCCAACCCATCCCCCTTTATTGAATTTTCTCCCTTGACCCTGTCTTCTTTCCAAAGTGTTTGTTTTTGATTACCTCCAACCCCATCTGCCCTCCCCTCCATCATTCCCCCCTTTTTTATCTTCTTCCCTCTTCTTTCCTGTGGGGAAGATACCCAATTCAGTATGTATGGTATTCCCTCCCCAGGCCAAATTTGATGAGAGCAAGATTCACTCATTCCCCCCTCACCTGCCCTCTCCCCTCCTCCCACAGAACTGCTTCCTTTTCCCACCTTTATGCAAGATAATCCACCCCATTCTATCTCTCCCCATCTCCCTCTCTCAACATATTCCTCTCTCATCCCTTAATTTGATTTTCTTTCTTTTAGATATCTTCCCTTCATCTTCAACTCACCCTGTGTCCGCTCTCTCTCTCTCTCTCTCTCTCTCTGTATATATATATATATATATATATATATATATATATATATATACACATACATATATATATACACATACATATATACATACATGCACATTCACTTATATATATATACATAAACATATATATATATATATATATATATATATATACACATATATATGCATATTCCTTTCAGCTACTATGATATTGAGGTCTCATGAATCATACACATCATCTTTCTATGTAGGAATGTAAACAAAACAGTTCAACTTTAGTAAGTCCCTTATGATTTCTCTTTCTTGTTAACCTTTTCATGCTTCTCTTGATTCTTGTGTTTGAAAGTCAAATTTTCTATTCAGCTCTGGTCTTTTCACTGAGAAAGCTTGAAAGTCCTCTATTTTATTGAAAATCCATATTTTGTCTTGGAGCATGATACTCAGTTTTTCTGGGTAGGTGATTCTAGGTTTTAATCCTAGCTCCATTGACCTCCGGAATATTGTATTCCAAGCCCTTTGATCTCTTAATGTAGAAGCTGCCAGATCTTGGGTTATTCTGATTGGGTTTCCACAATACCAAATTGTTTCTTTCTGGCTGCTTGCAGTATTTTCTCCTTGACCTGGGAGCTCTGGAATTTGGGGACAATATTCCTAGGAGATTTCTTTCTGGGATCTATTTGAGGAGGCGATCGATGGATTCTTTCAATTTCTATTTTGCCCTGTGGCTCTAGAATATCAGGGCAGTTCTCCTTGATAATTTCTTGAAAGATGATATCTAGGCTCTTTTTTTGATCATGGCTTTCAGGTAGTCCAATAATTTTTAAATTATCTCTCCTGGATCTATTTTCCAGGTCAGTGGTTTTTCCAATGAGATATTTGACATTGTCTTCCATTTTTTCATTCCTTTGGTTCTGTTTTATAATATCTTGATTTCTCATCAAGTCACTAGCTTCCACTTGCTCCAATCTAATTTTTAAGGTAGTATTTTCTTCAGTGGTCCGTTGGACCTCCTTTTCCATTTGGCTAATTCTACCTTTCAAGGCATTCTTCTCCTCATTGGCTTTTTGGAGCTCTTTTGCCATTTGAGTTAGTCTATTTTTTAAGGTGTTGTTTTCTTCAGTGTACTTTTCAGTATTTTTTTTGGAGGTTTCCTTTAGCAAGTCAGTTGACTTGTTTTTCATGGTTTTCTTGCATCCTTCTCATTTCTCTTCCCAATTTTTCCTCTACTTCTCTAACTTGCTTTTCCAAATCCTTTTTGAGCTCTTCCATGGCCTGGGACCAGTTCATGTTTTTCTTGGAGGCTTTTGGTGTAGGCTCTTGCACTTTGTTGACTTCTTTAGGCTGTGTGTTTTGGTCTTTTTTGTCACCAAAGAAAGAATCCAAAGTCTGAGACTGAATCTGGGTGTATTTTCGCTGCCTGGCCATATTCCCAACCAACTAACTTGACCCTTGAGTTTTTCAGCGGGGTATGACTACTTGTAGACTACAGAGTTCTATGTTCCATGTTTGGGGGGGATGCGCCAGCTCTGCCACACCAGCACTCCTCCTTCCCCAAGAACCCCCAACCTGGACTGGGCTTAGGTCTTCAGCAGGCTGTGCAATCCTGCTCTGATCTGCCACTTAATTCCTCCCACCAGGTGGGCCTGGGGCTGGAAGCAACAGCAGCTGTAGCTGCCCCACCTTCACTGCCCCGGGGGTGGTGGCCAAACCTCGAACTCCTTCCACTCCCGCAGCTTTTCCCACTAACCTTCTCCGCTGTCTTTGGTATTTGTGGGTTGAGAAATCTGGTAACTGCGGCAGCTCACTGATTCAGGGTGCTAGGGCCCACTCCGCCTGACTCCTGGTCTGGTTGGTCCGAGCCGCTTATGCTGGGCTCTACTCTGCTCCACTCCCAGCTCCCAGCTCCGTGTGGGATAGACCTCACCCAGAGACCATCCAGGCTGTCCTGGGCTGGAGCCCTGCTTCCCTCTGCTGTTTTGTGGGTTCTGCAGTTCTAGAATTGGTTCAGAGCCATTTTTTATAGGTTTTTGGAGGGACTCGGCGGGGATCTCACGCTAGTCCCTGCTTTCCAGCTGCCATCTTCTGAGTTGTTTTTCTTATGAGATGTTTCACAATTTCTTCTACTTTTTCATGCTTTATATTTTATTTTATTATCATTTGATCTCTTATAACTTCGCTGGCTTCCCCTTGCCCAACTATAATTTTCAAGGAGATCAAGGAGATCCTGAAGCTCCTTTTCTAGTTGGTTAACTTTCTTTTCATAATCTTCTTGTTTTCCTTAGATTTTAAAAATTTTTTCCCCAGTCTCCCTTGTTTGATTTTTAAAGTCTTTTTCAAGTTCTTCTATGAATTCTTTTTGGGCAGGTGACCATTTGATATTATTCTTTATGGTAGGAGAGGCTTTTTTTGCTTCAGTAAACTCCTTAGAAGCTGAGTTTCTCTATTCCCATAGTAACTTTCTGTGGTTGAATTCTTTCTCCCATGCCTGATCATTTAAAAAATATATTATTGCAATCACCTCTAATCTGGGTTATGGGGGTGGTGCCTCTGGCCTCTGATCCTCCTTCAGTTCTTTCCTCTGACCTGAACTGAAACTTGGAACTCTCCCCTCATGTAAGTGCCCACCGCCAGCAGCATCCCTGTCCCACTGCCTCTGCTCTCACCAGGCTTTTGTTGGTTCCTTCTTGCCCAGGGCCACAACTGGGTCTCGTGTCCCTAATCAGTAAACGTTCCCTCACTCTTTCCCCATTCAGGCTACCAATTCCCCACACTGTCTGGGAGGTGAAAATTCCTGTGGTTGAGGCTGAGGCTACCTCCCAACCCAGCTTGTCCTAGGGCTCGCTGCTTACTGTTTCAGTGGAACTAGCCTGGAAATGTTTATACTTCTTAGGGACCAAAATCAGTCCTGGGATTTTTTTCAGATCTGCTCGGTTGCCCCAGAAGGACCATTGTTTTGTCCCAACTCTTGTTTATTTTTACTGCTCTATGTCACCCTGATGTTTTATTTTGTCTTATTTGTGGGAGGAATCTGGAGAGCTTGGAATTTTCTGACCTACTACAATCTTCCCAGAATTCTCTCCATTATTTATCTAGATATACTAAACCTTTGCTTCTTTTCCACCAAAATAACAAGCTTATGATTTTGTATAGCTGTATAATGTAGTTTGAGTGGGATAGCACCAAATCTATAAATCAATTTTGGGAGTACTGTCATTCCTATTTTGTTCAACACTTTTATTGATGACTCAGATGAAGACATAGTTACCATGCTTATCAACTTTATGGATGCCATGAAGCTGGGAAGGAGAACTAACAAACTAGGTGACAGATTCAGGATCCAAAAATATCCCAAGACTCTAGAACAATGGATTGAATCAAACTAGATTAAATTTAATGTCACAGATATAATGATGATAATAACGATAGCTGGCATTTGAATTAGGGCCCTAATCTTCGCAAAGCATTTTAGATACATTATCTAAAATACACATTATATATTTGATCCTTACAATAAACCTGGGAGCTAAGTGCTATTATCATACTTTTTTATAGATAAGGAAACAAATTAAGAGGGGTTAAATGATTTTCCCACAGTCAGAAAGCCAGTAAATGCCTAAAGTAATATTCAACTCAAATCTTGTGCATGATTCACTCTACCAAGTAGAAGAAGATACTGCTCCTGAGAAAACAGTTTGTGTGAAGAGGAAAAAAAAGCTGGGGGGAAACCATACAGTTCATAACCTAAGGACATAGGTTCACCCACTCTGCTCTTTTTATTCTTTATATATTGCTGTGTTTTGTTTGTTGATAATTGTTAAGTTCACCATAAAATAAAATAAAAAATTAAAGAGACCTGGAGAATGTTGTCACTGAGTCATTTCAGTTGTGTCCAATTCGTGGGTGGCAAAGCTAATACCACACAGATTTGTAACTTTGATATTTTGATGAATTAGGGCCCTTGTACTAGATGCCTTATTTATCAGCCCTATAATAAGGGATTGATAAATATTTGTGGAATTAAATTTGTTTAAGTGAATCCATGTGAATTGCTTCTACTGGTATGGATTGGAATCCATGGTTTTTGCCCAGGTCCTTCCATATATTCTCTAGAAGGTATCTAGCCAATGATCTACAGGTCTTCTTTCAGTACTTTATGGGCACCAATGGAATATTGAGTCATGCATGTGTTTGCCTCTCTAGCATTACATGACTACTCCATTTCATTCTGTGGCCATAAGTGTCTTTGATGATAGAGAAGATGGAGTAGAGGAAGGAGCACTGATTATGGAGTCAGAGGAACTGGGTTCAAAGTCTTATGACTTTGTGACCATGGGTAACTTACAGCTGCCCTCCACCTCAGTTTCCTCATCCATAAAATAAAAGGGTTAGAACAAATGACCTTTAATCTGCTTTCTAGCTCTAGATCTCTAAACCTATGCATCTCACTAGGCCTCAGTTTCTCAATTTGTAAAATGAGGTAAGTGGACTAGATGGTCTCAGAGATCCCTTCCAGCTCTAATCCTCATCCTAAAATCACTTCTCTAAGACTCAGGATGACCTCATCGTAGGTAATTTGCTACAACCTCCCACGCATCTTTTTGTTGTCTTCTGGGTAATGTGAAATGTTGATTCTTCTGAAATCATGCAATTCTGCAATTTCATGACATACAATAGCACTCAGAGAACACTGGTGTTCAGGAGTCAAGTCACCTTAATTGCCAAAGTGATTTTGCCAAAGCATAATCTACCAATGTCATTCCTTTACTGAATAAACTCCAGGGGGTCCATATTGACTCAATATAAACTGTGGTTTGACATTCAAAGTCCTTCATCACCTGACCCCTTTCTACCTTTCCAGTCTTCTTACAATTTCCTTTCCTCCACACACTCTACAATCCAGCTACACTAGCCTTCCTGAAGTTGCTCACACAGTAAATCTCCCAACTCCATGCATTTGTATGGCTGCCTCCCTTGCCTGTAATGCCCTCCCTCCTCTCCTTTACCTATCAAATTCCTATCTTTGAAGATTCAATTCACATCCCATTTTATAAAAGCAGCCTTTCCCATTCCCCCCAGGTTCTAGTGTCTTCCCTCCTCTGTAGTATTACATTCCATTTTTTCTGGATATCAGTTATTTCCATGTTGTCTAGGTCCATTAGGATGTGAGTTCCTTGAGGGCAGGGCAGACATTTGTCTTTGTCTGCACCCAGCACTCAGCACAATGCTGTCACGTCAGTGTTCCATCTTTTGAGTCATGTTTGACTCTTCATGGTCCTATTTGGGGTTTTCCTGGCAGAGATACTGGTTTGCCATTTCCTTCTCCAGCTCATTTTACAGATGAGGAAACTAAGGCAAACAGGGTGATGTGACTTGCCCAGGGTCACACTGTTATTAAGTGTTTGAGGCCAGATTTGAATTCAGGTCTTCCTGACTTCAGGCCTGGCAGTCTATCTACTGTACTGCCTAACTATGCATCTAGCCCATAGTAAGTGCTTGATAAATACTTGTTAACTGACAGACTTCAACCAACTGCTGCCATATGCAACATTTTGTTCCTATAGTCCCCCTCCTCTCTACCAAATGGAATTATGTGTGTTTTATTATTGGTTTCCTAAGGTCAGTACTGGTTACAATTATTCAGAGGTTGGCTTCCTTTTAACATTCTTTTCACTTATTCTTTTGGTCATTTTTTACATGGTGGCTTAGGCCTTGCCTATGTCAATCTGTATCAGTTCATATAATTCTTCCCATGTTTCTTAGAATATGACATCTTCTTTGGCAAGCACATACCTCCCTGTTTGCTACCTCACTTCCAATTACTATTCATAGGATCAGTGAACAAAGTCATCTCTGTTGTTGACACTATCAGGATAGCTTATCTGATTTTAACATCCAAAGGAGGTGGCTTATTTTTAAACAAAAATGAATCTCATTTTCTAGAATATAAATGCAAGTCACATCAGGAGTAAAGATATCAGGCCACAGGGGCCTAGACAAAAATCAAGCCAAGAAAAAATGACTCAAATAAGCTTCTACCTCAAAGGTAAATAGAAGATAAGAGGGTTTTTTTTAAAGTGGGAGAAAGCTCTTAAAGAATTCTCTATAATCTATATTCACTGGACAATTCCAGAAAAGGGATCTCTGAAAAACCTTTGGAATTGCTTAGTACCTACCTGCCAAAAATGGCTATGACTCACACCAGTTGATGTCATTATATTTTACAGGAACTTTTTTAATATAAGCCAGCAACTACAGGTCCTTGATCTTCATTCACCATTTTAATTCCTGCCAATATATGAAGAATTCGCAATCTCTTTTACTGTGGCTGAGGGCTCCATCACCATAACCTGAAAGCAACTTCTACAAGTTTGTATAGGAATCCAGGGACCAGAAATCTAGAGCTGGGAAGCACCGTAGGGACCATCTGTTCCATATTTGTTATTCAACAGGTGAGGGAAAGAGAGGCCTGGTGAGGCTAAGATACTTACTCAAGGTCCCAGAGGTAGTAATAATCAGAAAAAGGATTTAAACACAGATCTTCTGACTCCAAAGCCTCAGCTTTATTTTTTACTGTATCACAGCAAAGTCAAGTGATTTGTCCATAGTTACTCAGCTCCTATAAGGGTGAGAGGTGAGATTTGAACCCAGGTAATCCTGACTTCATCTCTAACCCTCTATCATACCAAGCTGTCTCTTCTAATTCATGTTTTGTCATGAAATTGTTCTATGGTTTATACTGCAAATTACTGTTTCACTGAATAAAACAGTAGCCTAGGGTTCAATGCTGCTTTACGAAAGAATCTGTCTCCAAAAAAATTATGCTTACAACTAGAGGGATTTAAGTACTATGTGAAATGAGATGATGGTGGTGATTATTTTATTAGTATTGTTGTTGTTAAGCTGTATTTAAATTTTCCCTAATTCTTCTATGTCTTTTTACTCAGTGACCTAACCCTCCCACCCCCCACAACCCCAACCATCAAGACTCACATTTTATGTCTCCAGTGATACTGTAGTTTAACAGAGGATAAAAGCCACTGGGGTTTGAGCCAATAACAGCTCCCCATCCTAAACCTCAGGATCAAACGACATAATATTTATAAAGCACACAGAACAGTGCATGGCACATAGCAGGCACTCAATAAATGTTTAACCTAGACAAGGATCTCCCATACCATCAACACCTAGCTTCCACTGAAGTCAGAGACAGACACAATCTCTATGCCCATGTTTAGGGAGCATTTACAAAACGTACGTTATATTCTATAAATTTACATTCATGCAATCAGGGTTCTCTCTTTCCAACCACATTTATGGATGAACCAAAAAATATGCTCGTAATCAGACAGAATTCAATTTAATTTTGGGAATGACACACCTCTGATATTGCCTAGGTATTTGGTCCTATTATTTGGGGACATGTTTGCCTAGTATTTGAATGGACTCTTTGGTTAGCAATCTTCCTCCCCTCCACCCAAACCTACAACCAGCCCCTTTGAAATATCAACCAAACAGTCCTTCTCTAGATTCTTTAATGCTGCAATCTTGTTCTATGGATATACCAATGTACCCATTTTCTCCAAACTGGATACTATATATTAGCCTTGATATTAGTCAGAACCCCATTTCAAAATCACAGAATTTGAGTTGGAGAGGGCCTTAGCCACTATTTAGTCTTACCCAAACCTAAAAAAGCATCACCTCTACAACCTTGTCTTAAAGACTTCCACTGGAGGGGAGAGGGGTCCCATGACCCCGACAGGTAGCTCATGCTACTTCTGGATTGACCTAATTGTTACAACAGAACCAAATTCACCTCTTGGCACTTTCAACCTCTTCACTACTGGTTTTGCCCTCTGTGACCAAGTATGAAGCCTGGCCTTCTTCCCCATAACAGCCCTCCAACTATCTGAAGCCAGCTACCAGACTCACCTTACCCCAACACCTCACCCAAAGTCTTCTTTTCTCCAAACCAAACACCTCAAGCTCCTTCACCTGGTCCTCATGTAGAGTGATCTCACAACTGTTCACCCTTTCTAAGTAAGAGACCCTCCAACTCATCAATATTCTTCCCAAAGTAGGATACCCCTAACTGAACATTTGTATTGTTTTTGGAAAGAGAAGGGGAAGGGCTGCATCATTTGCATTCTCTTTCCAATTCCATTCACTCTTCTTTCTTAGCCTAAAGCTAGTATAGTTTTGGACAAAATAATTTTCCATCAGTCAACCAGGAAACATGTTTAGAGAAGTCAAATCCCTCATCTCTTCCTCACGTAACTCTACAAAATTTCCACTAGAGTCACCCATGTTACAAATGTATCAACGTTTAGCTCTCTATCCTTCCTATTCCTCCATCTGAATCTGGTCTTCTTTCTAGGTTATTATTACTTAAAAAAAAGAATATTGCCTTTCAGCAAACAACTCCAAAGTGTTGAGAAATCTGTCAAGGTAATTCTAAAACTGAGTTGAATGGTCTTCTTGTTACAATGGGCAGAAATGGTTTTCTGTTCCTGGCTTTGTCTGTGATTTATACAACTTGTGCAAATTTTCAGGGACTCATAAACCTTCCTAGAATGGGAATTTGAATGTTGAGTTTATATCTTAACCCCCATCCTAGCTGCCCCACAGGTTTCCAGTTTACTTTTGAAGAAGTTTCCTCCAAACTTCACTGAAGTTTTCTTAAAAAGTGATTTATTAAAAGTATTTATCCTTCCATCTTATGAAAAAAAACCCCTCAATATTTCCTGATGCACTAATTAAAATGAGATTTAGATCCAGTTTGAGAATTCCAGTAGAATCCTGCTTAGCTCTCTTATCTACTGAAAGGGAAACTTAGTTTCACATCACTGGTGCTTTTAATTCATCTTAATGCTACGGATTTATTTCTTATGCAAGATTATTCATTATTTTTGTCACTCCAGAATAGAAGAAAATCACATTTTCTTCATCAAAGAATTTCAAGAAGCAAAGTTTTCAACAAGCTGAAATCCTCAAGGCAAGTTTTTGGCTTTGTTCAGTGGGAAACTGAGAGATGGGGCCAAAATGGAGCAATAGTGGATGACTCAGAATGGCCACTCTGACAGATTTGTAACAAACTATTATAAAGTGAAAAACAAAGGCTCTGTCAGTACTTAGATCCACTCTGATCATAATGAAAGGTGGAATCAATCACCTACAGCCTGAATAGACTGCGGCATGAGTGCCACAGGCCCAGAAGCGTATGATCGGACCTTTTGTCAAGGAGTTAGCTGTAATTATTTTGCCACTGGGAAAGTGAGAGAGAGTTTCCATCAATAATCTGGATATCTGGAAAGAGCCAGCCTTTGGGGGTATTATAAACAAAATATTAAGGATCGACTGCACTTTTCCATGTTTCTTTGTTAGGACTCTTATGTGGACACAATGGGAATCCAAGTCGGTAGTTCAAATGGAAATGAAGTAGAAACCCGGTTCATTTTAAAATTATTTTCCAAAAATCTCATGACTGAGAGCATCTCAAGGTACAAGCCGTACTTCAAGCAAACAATCCTGGCAGAAACGCTAAGATGAATAACTGTGTGAGGAGCAGAATGAATGAATGCTTGCTCTTATTTACAGAATACTGGTTCATCGGATCATTGATGTATAGCTGCAAGGGTTCTTAGGTATCATCTACAGTGTTATAGATGAGGCGGTGATACTGAGAGAGGTGAAAGGAAGGGAAGGGAAACGGAAGAAGCATTTATCAATTCCCTACTGTGTGCTAGGCACTGCGTTAGCACTTGACAAATATTGTCTCATTCGATCCACGTATCGCTTCATTTTACAGTTGAGGAAACTGAGACAAAGGTTAAGTGAATTGCCAGCAGTCACTTAGATGGAGTCTTGAGGTCAGATTTGAACACAGATCTTCCTGACTTCTGGCTTAGCGTTTTCTCTACTGCCCCACGTACCTGCCTCTAAGGTTAAATAGCTGCCCAAAATTACACAGGTGGTGAGTTATATTGGCAGATATGGGATTGGAAGCCTTATCCTCTCATTCCAAACCAAGTGTCCTTTCATTGAATTAAGATATCACAACTAGTTCAACACTAATTCATCACCACAACTAAGAAAAGGAATCCAAGTTCACGTCCCACCCCAGGGCAGCAGGTCCCTGCTAAGAGCTGATTAAACGTCTAGAACCACACGTCAGAAAAAGTGCATGGTGTTCCCAAACCCCCAAAACGGACTTGTTTTATAGAAAATATGTGTGTTGCCACTTTCTAGGCTTCCTCTTAATGGAATTTCAAATTTGGTATAGCTACTTTACAGTTTGCAGTGACCCAGAGCTCCAATTTTGTCCAAATAGGTTACCTATAACATTTAACCATCGATAATAAATTTTCTTCTATCACTTTGAGTGACTATTTCCCCCCACTGACAACCTATGACATAAATTATAATAAATTAAACTGAAGAAAATTTGGAAATAGTCATACCCTGATTGGTAACCTTCAGTTATCTATCATATAGGATAAGATCTATGTATACAGTTGAATGAATTGCTAACCGATTAAATCAACAACCAGTGAAAAGTTTGTATGCATCACTGGTATCCACGCCAGGTCCAAACAGCTAGAGGAAGGCACTCCATGTGTTGAGTAGATCGTTTCGATAGATTTGGAGGAGAAAAGCAACAAGATTCCTACAGAATGGCCAGGACCGATAGATTACAATCTGAATTATTATAGGGAACACACCATCATGGAGATCAACAACACATCAACATTTAAAAAGTCTCCCTAGACATTGCTTTAGAGATTATTTTAGTATCTCATACAACTTAGTACAATTCTTATTTTAATCTGCAATCAAACGTTCCTTATTCTTTATTGTTTGCCATTATTCTTTCTAATCACTATATTAAATCATTTTCCCTGAGTTTTCTTCCCTGCAATCATTTGTAAACCATTATCATGTTTCTGCCCTTAGTTGTCAAGTTAAGACATTGTATACATTTCTTTTCCATTTTCTCATAAATCTGACCATCCAGCCCAGTAATCAGAGGGTATTGAAAATTGGCTTTTAAGACTCCAGATATGACTGGAACTTCCTACCAGGCTTTCTAATTAAGCCACAAGATCATTGCTCCTCTGGTTTACAAGGTAATCATCTTATTCCCTTTTGTTAAACCATTTGGCCTTTGGCCTTGCAGTTTATTCACTTGGGAACTAGATTATAGCCTTGTAGAAGAGAGAAGCCATGATATTATTGCTATTTGTTACCAGTTTAATTAACACCAAGTGATGTGAGCCTAAGGTTTTGCTTCATATCTGCTCTTCTCACATATCAGCTTCCTCTACTTTCCCTAAACAACCTGTCTCGATTAATATTTTCCCCACTGTTCCTTAACTCAGCTTCCTTTGTGTTTTAAAGCATTTTAACCAAAACGTTGTTATTCATTTGCAGTATTTTTTCCCTTGGATTGGGGGTTTCAGCTTGAACTCAGGCTTTCATGTAGAAAGGGAAGCAGGTATTCATTGATATTGGACACATCCAATATGGACTCGGTTTCTACCTCCTTGCTATATGAAGCATTTCCTGATCCCTGTATTATTCCTGCTTAGTCCCCCAAACTTTATTCTATATGTTTTCCATATACAATAGACATACACATGTATTTCCTAAGAGAACATAAATGCCATGAGAGCTGGGACTTTATATTTGTTTCCTCCCCCATCCCAATTACCTATCACAGCACCTGACACATACAGCAGGTGCTTAATAGATGCTTGTTGATTATCTGACATTGAAGATTTTCTATATAATTTAAGCTCTTTTTTCTGCCCTTACATCCTCAGCACCCAGTACAGAGCCTTCCTATAATTGGTGCTTAATAAATGCTTTTTGGACCAGATTGGATGCTCATAAATCTAATGCAGCCCATGGAATAAAATGTAGTTTTCTGAGACGACATTGAAAACAATATTCTTCCTTCCTTCACTCAACATGCTCATGTAGTAAAGTGGAAATTACAGTGCTTGGGGAGTTGACAGAACAGGGAGCTAATTACAGCTATGCCTCTGACCAAGTCAGTGAAATGCTAAGAGACTTGGTCTCCGAACTGGAAAAAATGAGATGATAGTATTCACCCTGCCTATCACACAGGATTTGTACTTAATGTGCTATGTTTATGTAAAGGAGGTCCCACCAACCCTTCACCCACAGAGCATGAGCTGGGTTGTGTTTTTCAACAGTGCTGATGGATGGGGCACTAGAGCGTCCACATGTCCCGACTTGATTCTCCTTGAGGTGAATAAACACATTTGTGAAACAGGAGGTAAGGATAAGGTATATATAATATGGATATCATAATATAGATATCAGTCTCTACATAGAATGGATATCTTGCCCATTAGCTTACCTTTATATGCCCTAATCAGCCAAGGCAAGTGATCACTGATATAACATTTATAGACCTTTCTGATTTTAGCTTTAGCTTGAAACCAAATCCCCAGGTATAGTTTCTTCTTCCAACATAACAATATTCTTTTGATTCTCTTTTAGTTTGTAAGTTTTGGGTCCATCTAAATCACTTTTTTAAAAAAATAAAGGTACTTTAATCCATTCTCGAACATAATTTCACTCTTCTGTCTATAGGAAAATTGCTACCCCCTACTTCATAATGCACTTTTATTACCAGTATTCTCTCTAAAGTGCTTTATGATGCCACCTGTGAAGGACAGTATAGATAAACTGTAGTTACTATATAATTTCTGAGAAAGGCACTGCCTGGAATATCTTTCCCATTAAACAGGAATTGGGTGTTTGTATTTTACTAAAGGTGAATTTTATTTTCAAACCTGCTCATTGTTTAATGCCTCATTAGTGTACCAAAAGAACCAAAATGATTAAATACTGCCAACTTAAAATATTAATAAAAATGTTGTTTCTTGTCTAATCCATTCATTTTGTGCCCATTACTGAAACATAAGGTACTGGATTTTATAGGAGAGGCAAAAGCACACAGCATGGTAAGATCACATTCTATTTGGTGAACGGAGGCGAATACATGAGCCAAAACGTATTAGTGCAAGACCACAGGTAGGCTAAGTACCAAAGGAGTGAAAGACAGCAAACCATACAAGAGTCTGGAAAAGAGAGAGGTTCACGTGGATGGATGATATCGGTATCTAGGCACTTTAAAGGATGGAAGAGCATTCCATTAGCAAGCATTTATTAAAGCATATACTATGTGCTAGCTAGATAATACAGTAAATGGAGGGCTGGAAGTAAAGTCAGGAAGACCCCGGTTTGAATTTCTCAGGCATTTTTTCTTATGTGAAACTGGACAAGTTACTTAATCTTTCACAGCCTTGGTTTTTCTATATGGAAATGGGTATAAGAAGAGTACCTACTTCCCAAAGCTGTTCTGAGGTCAAATTTGCGAGGTGCTGAGCAAATCTTAAAACTTTATATCAATGCTATGTTAATATAAATATGAAGGATAAATATTAAGGAATATTATGTAAAAGACAGCAGCAGCAGTAGCAGTAGTGGTGTTGGTGGTAGTAATAGTAGCAGTTACCGTTGTAGTAGTGGGCAAAAATAAAATAGTTTCTGCCCTTAGAGGAGACAAACATATACTTACTTAAGCATGTGCATGATCCATACAAGGTAACGTGGCAGGGGGTGGGGGGGACACAAACGGTTAGAAGTGGCTTCTGATGTAAAGTGGCACCTGAGATGAAGCATGAAAGAACCTAGGCATTCTGTGAGTCAAAAGTAAGAGAGTGACTCCCCAGGTATGGGAGACAGTCAGTGAAAACTCACTGAGAAAGCAGACAGAATATCATGTATGAGTTACAGGAGGAAGGTCAGTTTGGCTGGACCATTGAATGATTCAAGGCAGAGTAGGGAAGGTTGTCTGGGGCCATGTGATGCCAAACGGGAGTTTATTATTGACCCTAGAGATACTATAGGGCCACCATAGTTTTCTGCAGAGAACAATTCTAGAAATAGAAGTCTGAAAGACGAGTAGGTTTTGGGGGAAATGATAACAGACTGTATCTTGGACTTGCTCATTCTGAAATGCCTACAGGTCATCTAGTTCCAAATATCCAATAGGCAGTTGATGATTTGGGACTAAAATGGAGGTGATTGGAGCAAGACTGGAAGACTGGATTCAGGACCTAAGCTCGGGAGAGAGAGTAGGGTGGGATATATACTGTAGCTATGAGAGGGATGGTAATAAAACCCAGGCGAGCTTAAGGGGTTACCAAGTGATAAGGCAGGAGAAAAGAAAGAAGCAGGACCAAGAGGGATTGTTGGAAGCACCTGCAGTTAAGGAGTATGACACAAAGGATGGACGAGCCAGCAAAGCAACAGAGGAGATTTTTTGAAGTATGGAAATATGCCTTCCTAAGATTGTCTTGTGCTTATTTATCTGTACATATGTCACAACTACTACTTCTTCCTTTATCCCTTCCCCATCAAAAAAAAGTGAGCACCGTGAAGGCAGGGATTGTTCTAATTGTCTTTGCCTTCCAGAACCTAAACCTCCCCACCCCTCTCTTAATTCTAGTGTCTTCACTCTCCATCATTTACTAGGTGTCCTGTATGTAATTTGTTTGTACGTATTTGTTTGCTTGTTGTCTCCCTTATTAGACTGAGTCCTTCAGGACTGTCTTTTGCCTCCTTTTGTATCCCCAGCACTTGGCACCGCGCCTGGGACTGAAGAGTGCTTAATCTTCAAGTCTGAGGTCCCATAGTATAAATGCAGTGGTGTTACAGTCATCAATAATGAAAACAGCTCAAACAGGAAAAAATCCATCCCTCCCCCCCCTTTTTTGTCTACTTATTAACCTCCTTCTAGTTTCATCTATCAATGTTCTTGGGATAATCTGGATTAGTTGAATTGACTTCCAAGTTTTCTACAGAAAGATAGTGTGTCAAGTGACCAGCTTGGAATAAGGAAGACTCCTCTTCCTGAGTTCAAATCTGGCCTCAGACACTAGTTGTGTGACCCTGGGCAAGCCATTTAACCCTGTTTGCCTCAGTTTCCTCATCTGTAAAATGAGCTGGAAAAGGAAATAGCAAACCACTCCAGTATCTCTACCAAGAAAACTCCAAATGGGGCCATGAACGTGATTGAACAAAAACAACAAGCCACTCAACTGATTGAAAGGCACAGCACATATAAGATTCCACTGGGTTTACTGATGATGACAACAAAACACACTTGGCTCAGTAGAGCAAAACCATCACCATAAAGGCTTTTCTCCAACAAACTTTCCCTCAAGAATAAGTTCCATGGCGACGTATGCTCACCAACACTCAAGTTACCCAAGCTTATAGACCCCTGTTTGCCTCAAAATGGGAATAAAATAAAATAGGGTTGTTGTGAGGATAAAATGAGATTATATTTGTAAAGCAATTTGCAAACATTAAAGTGCCATATACATGTTACCTAATAGTTATAGAAGATATCCACTCTAGTGGAAACCCGCATCATCTCATGCCTAGACCATTACAACAACCCCCTAACTGTGGGTCCATGCTTTCTGTCTCTCCCCTGCCCTCCCATTCTCCAGTCAGATGCTAAATTTATATTCTTAAGTTATAGATCTGAACAAAGCTATTCCCCTCCAAAAAAACTGTTTCATTATCTATTGCATCTAAACCCTTCTACCCGGCATTGAAAACCCATCACAGTCTGAGAACCCCCTATCTTTACAGTCTTATTGCACAGAATTTCCATTTCCACATTCCCTGGTGCAGTCATACTGGCCTGCTAGCTTTTCCCCACTCACACCATTTTATTTCCTATCCTCGTGTTCTTTTGTTTCTTTGTTTCCATCTTTATTTTTCACACTTATTTTATTTTTATTTATGGAATAAAATAAGTATTTCTGTAACACAATATAATAAAAAGATGATTGCACATGAAACTGCAAATCTATCATTTGCATCTTGCTATTCCTTTTAAATATATAATAAAGTTACCGTGTAAAATTCTTTTTGTTTCTTACCCCACCCCCCAACCCTACTCTCACCCCACCACCCTATGTCCTCCCATATCTGGAATATAAGCCATCCTTGCCTCTACCTCCCAACATCACAGTTCAAACAACAGCTCATGTAAGGCTTTTCCTGTTCTCCCAGGAATTAATGGTCTATAGTTTGTATTTATTCAGTTGTGAACAGTGAGTAAATTACTCCAAGAGAATGTAAACTTCTTGAGGTTAGAGACTTTATTTACTTATTTTTAAAGAAATCTTTGGATCCCTGGTGCCTACTACAGTCCTTTGGACATGATTATCACTTAAGAAATGTTTTTAAACTGAAATGAATTTATTCATTCATTGTACATATATTGTCTACTGAAGATGCTTTGTTTTAAGAGTTTCATAATGAATTATTGTACTATTTAAGGAGAATTTTAAATATCATAGTTTTTTTTTACTAATCTATTAGATGACAGGTTTTTTTTTGTTAAAACAACCAAACTAAATCTAACATACCATTTATGTTGGCCAAAATTATGGTGAAATAACACTGTGCCAATTTACATAAATATAGATGGACACTGAACAATAATATTTTCAAGGCACAGGGAGTCCCCAAAAATGCAATCAACACAATTTTGTGAGCAAATAGAAGCATCTGGAAGACTTCACCAGCTACAGGGTATCCCTTCCTTGACCTGGACTCTGCCACGGAGCTCCTCCAACATAGCAGTGAATCCTTTTGGCAAGTCCATACACCCATTTTGTGCTTTTCCCAATGCTGTTATCAGAGAAGTGTTGAACAGGGTTATCTCTGTTATTATATTTTCCAATGAATCTTGTATAATCTTTCTTGGATAATCTTGGATAGGAGACGCTCTTGTGTAAATAAGTCTGTGAGGTGGAATTTTATTCTTCCAGGTTGAATGCTTTCCCCCCTATGAAGAAATAATAAGAATGATAGGATTTTATGTTCTCTTTATCTTTCAGTCAATTGTGAGACTGTAAAAATGTGGTCTATTGTTGAATATAATTAGTGAAAATCTTCTTATTCTGTATTAATATCCTCAGTGAGGCTGCCATTAATTTGTGTATAGATGACTTACATAAAGATTTTGTGTAGATGAGAAAGCAGGAATATAGCTCATTAGTTGATGATATTTTCTCAGTCACTATTGTTTGATTTTAATAACGTCTGAGGTTTCTCCATGACTTGATTTCCCCATCACCACCAATTTCTTTAGATATCTTATAAATTGGTCCCTTGATGCCTTTGTGATTGTACCACGTCCAGCATGGATCTTCTTTCTCTATAGTTCATCCTTTATATTTGCTTTTCTTATCTTTGCTTTCTTTGGTATCATCTCTGATCCTTCTGTAAGCATTTCCTTGACTATGGTGTTATGATCCAAGTGTGATGGTTCCACTATCCATTATAGAGAAAACAGTTTGTTGTAGCAATTTTTGCAATTCTTAGACATTTTTCTTCTGTTCATAGTCTTCTTCTCTGTTTTCATCCTTAAATACTCCTTGGAATGACTTTGTTAGGATGACTACATTACCAAGAGAACTTTGGACTGGTCTTACCCTCCAATGAGTCTCTCTGTCTTGTGAGATGATACTGCTTGTTCATCATCTTTTTTCAGATTTTTACAGATGACTTTATATCATGGTGCTCCTTTTGTTAGTTATTTTTCTGTGTTCAGCAAGTCAAATGCTTACTGACAAAGACTCCAGATTATTTCAGTCTCCTTGTATCAATTAATTTACAATGCTATAAGATCTGGATGAAATTATTAGAGTCAGTGTCAATATCGTTTCTGTTGTTCATTTCTCATTTTAAAAAAATTCAGTCATTTCTTTGAACAAGCTAAGGTTAAACTCTTAAATGTACAGAATTTTTTTTTATTACTAATATTCCTGATTGCTTCCTATAAAATCTGATCTTAGCTCTGATGATTCAATGGTCTGTCTGTGCACAAACATTTGACTCAGGAATAACTTATACCCATGACAAATTTTTTTCTTCTCTGTTTAAATGTAGTCAAATTTAGTCTTTGTGATATTTTTTGGCACCTGCCATATCCAGGAAATAAAAAACAAATAGAAAAAAACAGAGTTGCATCAGTGTTAATGTAATACAGACATAGGAAAGCAAGAGAAGATTACACTTTTCTTTGTCAAATTTGATTTCCTAACACTGCCCCGGTTACAGGGCTCGTATCTGGAGGCCAAGTCATAAATCTGTATTTAGGTTTCCTTGAAACCTATGTACTTTGGAGATAGTTTCTATTAAGCAACTATCTCTGTGTCTCTTGAAATATAAATTATACCCTTTGGTGAAGTCCTTAATTAAGCTTATTGAAAGAAACAGACTAAGAAAGAAAAAGAAATTTTATAGAAAAAACAAAAACATCCATTTAAATGGCCCTGAAAAAACCAGGATAATTATATTGTTAATAAAAATTTGGTGTTGGTAGAAAATGGTAGAATCATGAGTGATTTATCCATTCTAAAATCGGCATATGTTCAACTACAGGTGGATAGGAGGTCACAAAAAAAAAAAACCACTTTACAGCTTTCCCAGAAGTCCAGAGTCAAAAAGGTCACTTGTGGTAAAAGATCTTTTGGATTAGTCTTTTAAATCAATGCATGAATTAAAGACAATTTACATATAAATAGGCTAATACTCAGGCTTGGAAATTAAATGAATTTTTAAAAGATTTAAGTAACTGCAGAAAAGGTCAGTTAGGCATTAAGTATACATAATGTGATTTTTAAAAACTGCTTGTCTTGTTGGTTTATTAATATTTTGCATTCATTGTCAATGCTGTCCAAAGAAACGCATGCATAATCACTAATAAAAGTTGAAAGTAAGCTTCTGGAGTAAGGGATAGCAGGCTTCACCATTCACCACCCAGGAAGATGGATCTGGCATCCTGGACACGAAAACAGTTAAAATTAACCTTTGTATCCACATCACTACACGTTAGAATCAAATCTATCACAACACTTTATAAACAAATACGACATCTTTAAAGAGAAACTGGGCCTGGCATTTAGCTGTACTGACTAATTCCCCATTGCTGCTACAGAGCTCTGAGGTGGTTTATGGAATTAGCTGAGAGTGATGACTACGATGATGTCCATGCTCCTCTCTGAAAGATGGGTTTCCAGTCAACAAAGGTGGTGATGGGTTCCTAAGATCGTAGTGACATAGATTTAGAGTCAAAAGGAGACTTCCTAGTCATCTGGACCAAGGACTTTATTTTATGGATGAGAACGTGAAGGCCAAGAGAGATTCATTGACCAAGATGATGTGGGAAGTAAGTGGGAAAAACTGGATATGAACCCATCTTTTTATTCCCAAACCAATAATCATCCTATTCTATTGTGCTATTTCCCAAACAATTTCCACAATCAGTCAGTAAGTACTTTGTTGTTTTGATGAGTTGTTCTCAGCTGTGTCTGACTCTTCATGACTCCATTTGGGGTTTTCTTGGCAAAGATACTGGAATGGTTTGCATTTCCTTCTCCACCTTGTTTTATAGATGAGGAAACTGAGGCAAACAGGGTGAAGTGACTTGCCCAGGGTCACACAGTTAGGAAGTGTCTGAGGCCAGATTTGAGCTCAAGAAGATGAATCTTTCTGACTCTAGGTCCAGCACTCTATCCACTGTGGCAATGCTTACTATGTGCCAAGCCCTGTACTAAGCATTGGAGATATAAAAAAGACAAACAAGTCCTTGCATTCAAGGATGATATATTCCAATTGGTTAGACAACATGTAAATAACCAAGTAATTACAATATATCTCTATATTTTTATCTATATAGAGAGATATATAACATATTCTGTATAATGTATTATATATAATATATATTTATATATAATAGAAAGGATGCAATCTGAGAGAAGAAAGTCCCAACAGGGGAAGGGGAGGAAGACTGAGAAAAGCCCCTTGCAAGATGAATGTGAATGGCATGTACTTACCCATAAAATAGAAGATGATAAAATAATAGTTTAGAATACAGAATCCAATAACATGCTGATTACAAGAAACATAATTGAAACATAAAAGCTTGCACAGAGGTAAAATACAGGGCTAGAGTAAAGTTCATTATGCTTCACTTCAAATCAGTTGGGTCTTGAAGGTAAGTCAAGGAAGATGGGTGGCAGAGGTGAGGATGGAGAGCGTTCCAGGCAAGGATGACACCCAGTGCAGGGCAGTATAGCACAGTCATATTGAACTCCCAGAACTCATGCTCTATTGTCCAGTAGACAGCAGGCACACATTCTCAGGATGAATAGTTAGGATTAGAAATGTGGTAAAGAGTTCCACTCTGTTCCTCTACTTTCTCCAGTGTGAGTGGAATTGAGCAGTCCTTGTTGTACTAAAATAGGAAATTCTCAAGCCAGCCACCAGATGATTGGGAAGGCCATATCACATAGTGGAAAGAGTTCTGAATTTGGAGTCATAGAATTTAATTGGGTTCAAATCCTGGCTCTGCCATTTATTACCTAATTGACTTTGGGCAAATCACTTGACCTCTCTGGTCCCTACTTTCCTCATCTGCAAAATGATGGAATTGGAATAAATGACCTCTGAGATCCTTTCCATTTCTGAATATATGATCCTATTAGCCTATGACCTTTGAGGTCCCAGCCTGCTCTAAATCCATGACCCTATGAGCTTATGCCTTCTGAGGTCCCTTTCAGCTCTAAACCTATGATCCCAGGATTTGGAACCAGTTAATCAGCCAGAGCTGAGGCACCTCCAACAGAGAATATTTCCTAAGCACCTGCTATGTGGCCAGAATTCAGCACATACAATGAGGGATACACAGTCAGGAAGCCTCAATTTGATTCTTAGATGTGACATTAACTTAGCAAACACAGACACCTTATTTCAATACCCAGAGGGTCACCTGTAAAATGGGGATAATAATGGTTATATTACCTCCTCCACAGACCACCCCCCAGGTAAAGTCCCTCCCATAAGGATGCCTACCACAGACAATTGCAGTCTACCACAATGGGTACCAACATCTGACACCCTCTATCTTCCTAACACTCAGAGTCATAATAAAAGGAAAACGTCATGTTCTAACAGTCACTTTTTTTTAGCTTTTCAATGTTTTATGCTATAAATTACTCTATTTGTGGGGCCTTATGAATAAATATTCATGTACATGGATGTGTATATTATACACACACACGCTCATGCACATGTACATACACAAGATTCCAATTATAACCAGGCTGTTGAAAGTCTCTCAAATCAAAAGGAACTTGTGGTTCTAAATGTAGGCACATGTACAAGGTAAAGATAGCAAGTTATACTTAAAAATAAACAGTAGGAATAAATTCTCAGCTAACATAGCTGTATGCGATAAGATTCCAGCAGTTCATCCTGACCACCAGCAAGTGAGGCAGAATGGTATAGTTGATAGAATGCTACATTTGGATTCAAAAAGGCCTAGGTTCAAATCCCTCCTCAAAGACTTACTACCTATCTGGGCAAATCACTTAACCCATCTGTACCTCAGTTTCCTCATCTGCGAAATTAGGAGGTTGATCTTGATGGCCTCTATAAACCCTCCTCGCTCTAAATCTATGACTATAGCTTAGCACAGTGTGGCAAGCATATATAGTAGGTGCTGAAGATCAATTGATTGTGTACAGGGGTGTACAGTCTGACCTTAAAGACCCAGAGAGGAATGGGGCATGGGGGAGCAAGTAAACTTTTTGAAGCATCTCTGTGCCCCCATGATCCCTTTCTGAGCCTATGGGTACTTCTCTATCAGCACATCAAACTGGGCCATGTTGTGTTTCTGCCCATGATCTCAGTTACCTCTGGTTTGTTTTGGCCACTATCTTTCCTCTTCAGTGTCTGATGCTGGCTTTCCCAGACCGATCTTCCCTGACAATCCTATTTGAATGGTCGTTGCTCCTACTTAACCTCACTAACCAGTTTCCTTTTCCACAATGGAACTGACCCTACGATGTCACACCCCCAGTCTTCCCTAGTCTTACTTCCTGAAGCTACCACAGGAAAGAACCTTCCATCCCTTATTGGTGGTGACATTTGGTCAAGTTCCCTGCTCAGATTCAACCAAATGAACACTTCTACACTCAGCTATATTGCTTCCTTTTAACTCTTCTTTGGACTATAATGATTACGACTGCAAATTAAAACCACAAACTTCAACCTGATTAAAAATTCAAGAATTTGGCTCTAAGGTAATGTGACTTATTGGTCAAGGAAGCCTAATCTCCAAAGCATCTGAGCATTTTATTTGTTTATTTCAATCTCCTCCTGTGATACCCTGATGGACTCACGTTTCCATTGACTTGGGCATTCTATCCATCAATGGAAACTGAATGCCTCCCCCAACTTCTCATTATCTAGGATGCTCACCCATGTTTTCCCGTGAGCTTATCACACAGGTTCTTCTTAATGTGTTGGTTCTTTGGGTATCTCAAGGAAACCAAAGTATTACATATTACACACATTACCCAACTTTTGTTTTGCTTTGTCTTGCTATGATTGGCCCAGTTCCTTCTTCACTCATACATGTTAATAATGACTTTTACACTACTTCTCAGTTGCAAATTGTGATAGGTAACATGCTTCCCCCATTATGTGTCTTTTCATGAGATTTGTTATTTTAGTCCTTTCAAGACTATGGCCCTCTGTGATTGATCTTCAGCCCTCTGGTAACACCCCAGAACCACAGGATCCTGGAGCAGGGAGGGACTCCATCTAGTCTAACTCACACATGAAAGGAATCCCCACCACAACATTCCCAACAAATAGCTATGGAGAAATTGCTTGAATGTTTGCAATGATGGGGAGTTCCTTCCCTCCTGAGGCCCTCCGACTCCACTGAAGGATAGCTCTAACGCTTACAAGATTTTTCCTGACATCAAACATTAATTTCAACTTCTGCCCATTCTTCTTAGATGTGCTCTCTGGACAGGCCTAATCCTTCCTCTGTATGATGATCCTCCAGAGCCCTGAAGACAGATGCAATTCTTCCCCTGTCCCTACTCCTGAGTCTTCCCTTCCCTCTGAATCTCCTCAAGGCCCAGCTCAGTCATTACCTTCCAGAGCCACTAATGCCCTCATTCAAAATGACCTCGTGTATCGGTCATATCTAATTACACAACTCCATGTTGTCTTCACTGACTAGAACATGAGGTACTTGAAAGCGGGGATCATTTTACTTTTGTTTTTGCTACCTAAATACCTTAAAAATACTTGCTTGCTCATTGATAGGCTAACCCTCCCCAGTTCCTGGAGCCAATCCTTAAAGGACGTGAGCCAGAGGCTCTTCATCAACTCTGGCTACCTTCCTCTATACTTGCCTTAGTTGATTGGCAGAGCAGAAGGGCCAAAGGTGAAAGGTATTGTCTGGAGTGGAACTAGGGTTCAAAAATAGGATTCAAATATATCAAAGAGAGGCAAGGGCCTGTGGTCAGGCCCCAGGAGGCTGGCAAAAAGGGACATAACAGACAATTGAGCTTGATGCAGAGTTCTTTTAGTCAGTTCCATTCAAGGCCCAGGCACCACTGACAAGTATTTATACCTTAGAATGGCTTCGAATAGAAAACAGTGGAATTCACCTTCCTGGATTATTGTGGTGCATTCTCACCATAGCAATGGCTATCTTTAATCAGTTCTGAATAGCCCTCTTCTGGGCTCAGTGGAATTAAAACAATTTCATATGCAAATGGGAACATTTGGAGATCTTCACTAGCAAGAGGAAATTATTAAGTGCCTACTGCATGCATGGTTTTGGAGTTAGAAAGACAATAATGAACAATCATCTCACTCCTGGGACTTACATTCCACCGCATGGGATGGATCCAACATAGTAATAAATAAATATGAAACAATTAAAAGTAATGTCAAGAGGGAAAAACTGCTAATAATATGTAATTTAATCTAATAATGATGTGACATAGCATAATATGATATGATAATCCAACAGTATAATTCTAATTAAAACAGGCAGATTGAGGAAAGAATAATAGAAGAAGTGGCACCTGGCTATGTTTTTTAAAGCTAGCTAGAGATTCTAAAAGTGAAGGAATGCATTCCAGAAAATGAGAGTATGTAAACAAAGGCAAAGAGGTAGGAGATGAACTCGTGTGTTTCAAGAACAGCCAGAGAGTCAGGGAATTCTTTTGTTTGGTATTTATGCCAGACATCTGCTGGCATGATCCTGGCAGACGGGGTGAGTCAATTTATATTTCTGTTTAATATTTCCCTTGATGTCAATGCTCAGTGAGTCTTTGAACAAAGTTGTCCCCACTGTCAGTCTGTCTCGGGAGTCACGTATTCTTCTGAAGACAGCACATGTGCTTATGCATGTGTGGATGGGGAGAGTGCCTTTTTTGAGCGGACCCATCAAGGCTGCATTATTTTCCTCAGAAACCCAACAAAATCTCATGTTCCCTATTTCCCCTTCCCAGTTGTGAAATCACAAAGACGTGGTCCACTGTAGAAAAACTGCCTGCAAAAGCCTGTCCGTTCCCTCATGTTCTCAGCAAGAATATCCAAAATGTATGCAGAGACTTTCCTCATAAAGATTTTGCAGCAATGAGAAAGAAGGCCTGCCACTCTCTCCTCAATCCCTTTTCTTCTTGTATGTTTCCACCCTTTTGAAATCTTCCCTTCTTCCCAATATCTTAAAAACAAATCCCTGAGTGTCTTTAAAAATGTGTTCACTGCGGTGTGGATTGCACTCCACCAGCCCCTCCCCAGTCCTATCCTTGTCTGAAAGCTTGTGCTACTGAGGGCACCTCCCTCCCCTCCACCCACCCCAGCAACAATTCCAACTGATTCCTCCAATCTCTCTCCTGTCTGGTTTCCATCCCTTGGCCAACACCCTGGTCTACTAGTCAGTAGGCATGAGAGGTTCACTGATCTTGACATCATCTGGTCCAATCCCCTCATTTTACAGATGAGAAAATGGAAGCCAAAATAGGTTAAGTGATTTGGCCGAGGTCATATGAGCAGTAATTGGCAAAACTGGTATTCAAATCAAAGCTTCTCTTACTCCCAAATCAGAGCTCTCATATAAAGAAGGGGAGATGAAATTGAAATGCTAATTGAATATGGAAGAACATCTTTTCTTGATGGTATATTTCCATAGACATTTCACATACACAGTTCACTATGAAAAATTCTTTCCTCCTTTCTTCATCTTTTTTTTGGAAGGGGTGGGTGGTTAAGGGTGTCTGGACTTGTGACTACTGGCTTGGGAAATGTCTACACTGTTAAAGATCAACAATTTACCCATAACTGTTTTAGACAGCCGCCTGAAGCACTGAGAGATGAGCTGGATTGTCCATGGGTCACACCTCCATGTTGTGTCAGAGATCCTAATGTTCTGGTCAGCAACAACATCACAGAGCCTCTCAAGAGTCGGGGTTTTAACATCAATATTATTATTTTGATATCAAGATAAGGTATGTATAGTGTTTTGCAACAATAAGCACAATATAAATGTGAGTGGCTGCTGCTATGATTTCTAATGACAATATGTAGGTTATTTCATTTTTTTGTAGACCTGAGAGTTGACATAATCATGACACAGACACAGTCTATATATTAAACAATGACTCTCAAAATGTCAACATCTGCGACACTGTCCTCAAGTACTTTTTCAACAAGAAAAAAGAGATTCATTTTAAAAAATACATTTTATTGAAATGAAAGCTCAGTGGGCTAAAAAATATCTATAAGGCACCAGAGCAGCTGAAATAGATGCAGTAATCAATAGAGATTATTTTTGAACGGTTGGAACCAAGTAATACTTAATCAGTCGACTGATTAGCATCAGACAAATACTGAGACTCCATTCAATTCTATTCAACAGGTAACTACTCTGTGCCAAATGGCTGCTAGACATACAAAACTGAAAATGAAAAAGTCTCTGACCTCAAAGGGCTTATATTGTACCTTGGAGGGATAACAAGAAGAAAGTCACTAATGGGAATAATTTTATAGTAATTGTTCTAGACAAAGGAAGTCAAGGGAAGAATCTGACAAGGCTCTTCTAGTCTAGACAAGGGAAGAACCCGAGTAGCTGTTGGAAGCCTGGCATTGATTTTTGCTGACTTTCCCTGTAAAGATGACAATGTATTTGTTTGCCAGATGCTAGATGGAGCCATGGGCTATTAACGGGAGGGGGTCCTCTGAATATTTTCATAACAAATACCAGCTGCTTTATTCCAGCTCAGAGACATAATCACGCACATCTCCTATCAGATTCACCACAACGCTGCCAGAGACATCATAAATTAAAAGCTCCCAGGGCTCGTTATCAGCTCTTATTCTTAAAAGTAACACATTGTCCTGCCGAGACACAAAATATTAAATGAGCATTTAAAGAACTTGCAAAATAGCCACACAAAATGTGTTGCCTTGGGAAGGAAAAAAAAAGAAATTCCCCGGAAAACTATTTAGAACGCCCAGCGATTTGAAATGTTCTTCATAGTCAATTTTGTTATAGCATTTGTAAAAACAAACTCCTGTCCTGTCAGGAAAGCTTTCAAGGCTGCATCTCCTAAGAACAGTATGTCAGCTTATTAGTAAATTTAATACACTGCATTCAAAAGGATAGAGCATCAGCATGAAATAAAAAGGTTAAAAAATAAAACACCTCACTTCGAGAAATTTAAAGCATATTGCATCAGTAACTAGGACAACTCCAAAGTCCCAGCAATCTGCTATACAGTGCAGCCTTAGAAAGAAAGACTTGTATCATCCTTGTGTCTTTGAAACAAATATAAAATCAACGCAAATGCTCTCTTTGTCTCTCTCCTATGCATTACTATCCTCTAGATGGGCTCTCCAGAAGCAATATGGCATACCAGCCACTCTGGACTAGAAATCAGGAGACCTAGGTGCTACCACCAACTGTCTATGTAATCTTGGTCTCTAACTTAAATTTTGGGAGACCTCATTTTCCAGGGATAAACATGGTTTTTTCCATGTCACTCACATACCCAAAAAAGCCCAGTGACCATTGTCTCTAGGGTCCAGTACAAATTGCTCAGTTAGAAATGTCAAGCCCCTCACAATCTGGCTCTGGCCTACCTTTCTAGGCTTCCTAGACATTACTTCCCTTCACAGAGTTTATAGCTCAGCAGTGAAACTGGCCTACTAGCTCTTTTTTTTCTTACCGGAAAATTTTTTATTGTAGGTGGAGTGGGATAGCTAGACACAGTTTAGATGATTCCAATTTTGTTGGCAACATCTAAAGCATCATAGTCTGGAGCAAGTCAGACACAGGCCTTCTTCTCTCCATCAGGCCAGACCAGTGTGTTGACCTTGGTCACGTCAATGTCATACAGCTTCTTTACCGCCAGCTTGATCTGATGCTTGTTGGCCTTGACGACCACAATGAGGACTAGGGTGTTGTGGTCCTCAGTCTTCTTCAGAGCAGACTCAGTGGTCAAGGGAAACTTAATGATGGCATAGTGATCAAGCTTGTTTCTCCCAGGACATTTTTCCAAGGGTTTTGGGGTCACTTTTGAAGTCTTAGTGTCTTGGGGGAATGTTCAAATCTTCTTCTTTTTATGGCTATGGACACCCCTCAACACTGCCTCGTTGGTCTTCAAGGCCTTGGACTTGGCTTCTGACTGGGGCGGGGGAGGGGGGCGGTGCGGACAAGAACTTCCTTCTTCACCTTTGGCGCCATCTTGGGGGAAAAAGCCTGCTATTCTTTATACGTGGCAATCCATTGCCCACCTTTGACCTCTGCACATTCTGTGCCTGAAATGCACTCAATCCTCACCTTTTGCTTTGGAAAATCTAGAGTTCCTTTCAAAGTTCCGCTCAAGCACCAACTCCTATGTGAGGCTTCCCTTGATACCCACAGCTGATAGTGCCACCCCCCAACCTGGAGAAATCACTTAATTGCTGGAGATAATTAACAATTATAAAGTTCTTAGCACAGTGCCTGGCACATAGTAAACACTATATAAATGTTAGCTATTGTTATTAGCTCTATATTTCATATATTTTTATGCACGTATGGGGGGTTTTGCGGTAATAGAATGGAAGCTTCATGAGGGCTAGTGCTTTCACTTTTGCTTTGGTGTTCCTAATACCTAACACAGACCCTGGAACGTAGCAGGTGCCAAATAAACACTTGTGGACTGATGGAGTGATTGATTCCTCACCTATAAAAATGAGGGGAATGGTGTGGCGAGATGTGTGCTGTATTGGGAGTCAGGGACTTGGGTCTGAATCCCAGCATTAATTGTCTGTGTGATTTCTGATGTGTCGTTTACATTCTCTGGGCCTCAGTATTCTTCATATATAAAAGGAGGAGGGGAACTATCTCTTCCATCTCTGAATCATGCAGTATGAAAAGTCATTTCACGACCTAATCCTTAAATTACCCTTTAATTCAAATAGTCTATTTAAAGACCAATAAATATGGTTTCAGGGACAGGACACACTAAAATCCCTTAGATGCCCCCTCTCTTCTCCATACCCATGGGAGATCTTGCCCTGAGAAGAGAGAGAAGAGTTTACATGGGAAGACTTTAGTTTTAGATTTTAGAGAGAAGAGGGAAAAAAAACATAAATGCAGGGGAGAAGTGGCCAAAAAATAGGAGGATTAGGAAGCCATCAGACAAGAGGCTAGGGTCCTAGTCATAGTTTATTAATTAGCTACAAGTATGACTTTCAACTGTCTCTTTACCTCTCTAGGCCTCAGTTATAATAATTAATGATAATAATAAAAATAACAAAGAAGGAGGAAGAGGTGGAAGAGGAGGAGGAGGAGCTGGCTTCTATATGGTACACTAAAATTTGCAAAAATATATTATATATATATGTATATATATAGATATACATATATATACATAGTCTCATTTGAGTCTCACAAAAAAACACGTCACAAAGTACTATAGGTACAGATGAGGAGGCTGATGCCCCAAAGAAATGAAGTGATAAGGGTCATACAGCTAGTAGTTTCTTCAGAATCCGAAGGTAGCCCTTTGTCCACTGCACCATAGAAAAGAAGCTAGAGTGGATGTCCACTAATTTCCTTTTTGCAACAATAAGGAATCCCGGCCTAAGGTTCTTTTAGCATTCACCTGAAGGGCCTTCTCTCATAGGTCTAACCATGTTGCCCTTCCCCCCTCAACATACTCCAATGCCTTCCCTATCCCTTCTGAGATTAAATATGACATCTTTGGTTTAGGGTTCAAAGCCATTCATAACCTGATCTACACCCCCATCCATCTTCCCTAATCTTTCCAGTCTTCTTACACCTCCCACTGCCTCCCACAATTTTCAGTCAAGGGTCACTGGTCTCTTGACTGCTCTTTGAACAGATGCTCTTCTCCCTAGCGGGCATTTTCCCTGGTTCTTCCCATGCCTGTAATGTTTTCTCACCTCACAGTTTCCCTGGCTTCCTTCAAGTCCCAGCTAAAATCTGACCTTCTTCAGGAAGCCTCTCTTGATCTCCCTCAACTTTGGGGTCTTCCCTTTGTCGATCAGTTATTTGCATACTGACTCGGTTTTTTGCCCTTCTTTGTATCCCAGCACTCAGCCCAAAGCAGATGCTTAATGAGTGCATATTGACCAACTGACTGACTGGAAGCCTTTGCTAATCTCTCTCCTTGCTTCCTGAAATCACTTTTATAACTCCTTCTGGGCTCACTTTCCCTGTGCCCAGTAACACTAGAGAGTCGGGCTCCCCCTAAGGAGCTGAATACTTCTCTCTACAGGGTGTTGTTATTGGACAAGCCCAAAGCTGAAAGGCTCCTGGCATTATTACTTATGAGCCCTCATTCATTGAGCTGCCTCCCATTTGGATGAATGACTTTAAACTACCTTTTACAAGGAGATATTTATTATAGCAGGAACAATGGATGCAAAATCATCCCCTAAAACACAGAACCCTCACCTCTATGTGCACACTTGGCTCTGGAGAGAATGAGTTCAAACATTCAGTATAAAGGCACACAAGGAGAGAACACATTGGGATACCTATCCCTGGGAGTGCTTTCTGTCCCCCAAATTTACCGTATAAATATTTTGCTTTTTTTCCAATCAGAAGAATATGGATTGTTTCATTTTCGTCTTTGCATTCCTGGGACCTGGCACACTGGCTTAATCAATGCTTATTGACTGATCACTGATTGATGGGTAAATATTATGCATTTGTTTACCTACATACATGTAGTTTCCACCAAGGAACATGTAAGCTCCTGGAGGGCAGGGACTGTTTCCTTTCTTCCCATTGTCTCTCCAGGGTGCAGCATACAAATATTCATTGGAATGGATGGAATTCTTAAAAAGCCATGGATGGTTCTTATACTTGATTATATTTGCTCTTCCTAATAATCAGATTATCTATGTAAAAAGTAGAAGAAAGTAAACTCCTTAATTAGCACCAGTCTGGTAAAAGCATCCATTTTCAAGCATCAGAACTCGGAGCAGTTTCATTACTCACGATCAGCAGAGGAAGGAGGACGATGAAGCGAAGGTCATGACTGTGTCAAGCGTTGTCTTAGGGCAAATGGCGGGTGTAATCTGACTCATGATACCAACTGTCTGTATGTACAGTAATTGTTAATTAGCACGTTGGTTGTCAGCAGATACCCCCAAACACTATGGCATTCTTACATAGTCATTGGTGGTTTTGTGAACATTTGGGGGGTAGGGGACATTTTCTCAGGGAAGATGCTTCCGCTCCATTCACATTCATTCAGCTCTTTCTAGGGGAAGTTGAAAGCTGCAGTGATAATCCCTTAAGGATGACTTGGAAGAGTATAAAAGGTACAGTGTATAAGCAACTGGATGAGGGAGTCTTTTATACCACAAATCGGTGAATGGGCCGTCAAAGGAAGAGCAAGGAAAGAAAGCCGGAGAGACAGACCTTTAGATAAGGTGTGGGGAGAACACACGAGCCCACCAGCCCCCCGGACTCAGCAAGTTTACCCTTCATGTCACAGAAACTTCACCTTGTTCGATGATGCCAGCCAGCCCCTCAAAAATCATCTTTGTTTCCAAAAGGGGCAATGAGATTTTGGTAGAAAACCAGTTTTGTGCTGAGTGCCAGCTCGGACAGCTGGCAACGAACAGGCCATGCCTTCTTCTGAGTGGGTTAGCAAAACCCAAATTAGCATGCTCCATTTTTAAAACTTGCTTTTATTTAAAGACTAATTCATGACAAACAGTGGCTCAGCACTGAGGCCCAGCTCCCCAAGGGCTGGCACCCCACCAAACACATGCAACTAATTGCCACCCTTGGATGGCTCACCACTCACCAGCTCCATTTTGATTCATCATAGATTATCTGAAAGTATAACCCCGGAAAGTAGTTAAGGCAAAAAAGCTTCTTTCATAACTTGCTCCTAGGCTAAGCTAGGCAGGAGAGCTCCTGAAAAAGACCCTTGTTTGTCTGCGTGAACAACTTATATCTGCAGATGTCTACAAGCACGGCTGACTGTGGGGAAGGTGGTGAAGGGCACCTTCTACCCGGCGAGTCTTTGAGGCAGGGAGCTCTGTGGCTTCTCTTTATTAAAAGAAAACCCCAAAGCGAAACTATCAAAAAATTCTTCATATTTGAACAGCCTCCCAATATACAGAACTTGTATTTGGAAATGGTCCTATTTCCCCAAATGCCAGAGCCTCATTATAGCTCTGGCCTTGACATTCATACCACAGGACCCACTTATAGATGAAACTACCTAATAATGAGATCTTTTGGATACTTCAGTCACTAAATCCTCTTGGGTGGAGTCCAAAATCTGTTTCACACAGATTTCATCTCTAGGATGACTGGCCATCACAGTATGCTGTCAGGGTACCTGAGGGAAAGGGGAACGGAACAGTCTTCAAAGAATCCCCATGGTTATTTTGACCCAAATGTAGCTCTGTTAACTGGATCACCAACTTGAGTGTTGAATTCAGACCCTTACTAACATATATGTATACATGAAGGATCTGTGATTTTTGCTTCCATGAGCAATTTCTGGCATTGAAACTCAATCCACCGATGCAAATTGTATCCCAATTGTATATAACTTAGGAGTATGTCTTAAGGCACAGAGATAAAATTATTTAATCTACAGCAATCTCCCTCCCCCTTCAGTTATTTGCTCTTGGGGTTATGAGTGCCAAGAATGTCTACACTGATGATTTTATTGAGTCACTGGAAGTATTAATGTAGACATGATCACCAATGTCTTTTGACTCCACAAACTTCCTATTCTCTCCAATAAGTCATTATCCAACTAATGTTGGAAAGGATAATACTGATTATATGGAAATAGGATAATTTTGACTTGGCTATTTTTATGAGTACAGGTGCTTTCAAATTCACTTCTCTCTGGTGACCTTTACTATCTTTTGACCTTACTCTCAGACAATATTGAGTTTTGCTTCTTGAGAGTAGAATGGATAACAATAATTAGATGAAATTTCTATACTGTTTTATCTCTGCAAACCACTATACTAAGATCATTTCATTTGAGTCTTGCAAACATCCGGGGAGATAGGTGCTGAATATTATCCTCATTTTACAGATGATGAAACTGAGGACCAGAGAGGTTGATCTTCCCCAGGATCACTCAGGTGGGAGGCATCAGAAGTGAGTTAGGAATGCAGGTCAAATTGACTCCAAGTCCAAGCCTTTATGCACTCTAGACCACATGATTCCTTTCAAATACTGCCACAGTTGTAGCCAACTAGTGGGGAGGGGGAAGAGGGGGAAGAAAAGAAAAAAAAAGGTAAATAAAAATTTAAAGAATAGTTTAGTGAGATTCATGAGCTGAATATAGACACAGGTGATAAAAGGTCCTTTCACAATCACCTCTTGGGTTAACTCTCTCTAAATGACTCTGAACGTGCTGTTATTGGCACAGCTAGCCTTGGCTCCAACCAACCACTGTATGTATTATCATCTTTATGTCTCTCTAGTAACGAGATGCCTTATGCTAATGACCAAACCTTATTGTCTTGAGAAAGTGGGCCACCGAATAAGTTAATTGAATAAAAGAGCTCTTTTCATAGGATACTCATCCTCAGATTAGAGCAGTCCCCATGGGACCATGTATGGTCAAGCAATGGCAAAATCCAAGATTTTAATAATTGAACCCTCTGAAATTTTGGGGGGTTAGGCATTTCCTTTACCAATGTGGATCATGACACTTATTAGACAGTCCTTCAGAATTTCTGTGGCCAAGATACTTATCACTCTGCAGAAAATTTGGTAATGACACTCAAGGTGATTAGTTGGGCTAGACTGTGGATGACAGACACCTAGTTCATCACCAGGCCCATACTTGAAATCTATACAGCTTGGGAGTATTTTCTTTTAGCACTGATTTAATGTTCCTAGGATCCTAAGACCTAAGCAAGTTTGTGTTCTGCTGGACTTAATACTTAAAAACCTAAGGGTCCACAATGAAGTGGCATCAGAGGACCTTAGGGGAAGAGAAGTCAAGTCTAAACTTGTTACAAGATGAAAAACCTTGCTGAAGAGATGGACCCAAAACAATAACATCAACAATAAGGTTTCCTGGGCCTCAGTTTGGTCATGTGCAAAATCAGAGAGTTGGACCAGTGGTCTTCCATAAGTCTATGATCCTCTGGGGCTATATATACATATTTAAAATTTTATTTATATTTAAAATTATGTATACAAAATATATTAAAATTATATTATAGATATATTAAAATATGTATTATATGTTTAAAATTATATATAAAATTACATATAAATAAGATTCTATTATATATAAAATTATATATATTTATATTTAAAATTACATATATTTTAATATTATATATAGTTTTTTAAATTATAAAATTATATATAATATACACACATATTACATTTTACATGTTAAACAATGTATATGTTTACAATTACATGTTAAACAAATTGTTACAAGTTTTAAGTTTTGAGTTTATATTTACATGAATTTACATGTTAAAACAACACATTACATGTTACATGTTAAATTAAATACTACATGTTAAAACTTTGTTTTTTACATTTTTTAGTTTTGAGTTCCAAATTCTATCCTTTCCTCCCTCCTTCCCCTCCAACCTCCCTGAGAGAGTAAGCAATCAGATATAGGCTATACATGTGCAATCATGAAAACATTTCCATATCATTTATTTTGTACAAGAAGATTTATATAAAAGGAAAGGAAAGAAAGTGAAAATAGCATTCTTCAGTCTGTATTCAAACAATATCAGTTCTTTCTCTGGAGGTAGATGGTGTTCTTCACCATTAGTCTTTTGGGATTGTCTTGGATCACTATATTTCTGAGAATAGCTAAGTCATTCATAGTTCTTCATCAAACAATATTGATGTTATTGTGTACAACATTCTCCTGGTTCTGTTCACCTCACTATGCATTAGTTCATTTAAGTCTTTCCAGGTCTTTTTCTGAAATCATCCTGCTTGTCATTTCTTATAGCATGATGATATTCTATTACAATCTTGTTTAGCCAGTTCTCAATGATGGGCATCCCTTTGATATCCAGTTCTTAGGCACCACAGAAAGAGCTGCTATAAACATTTTTATATAAATATGTCCTTTTCCCTTTTATTATATCTTTGGGATATAGAACCTAGCAGTGATATTGCTGGATCAAAAGGCATGCACAGTTTTATAGCCTTTGGGCATAGTTCCAAATTGCTTTCCAGAATTGTTGGATCAGTAAACAGCTCCACCAACAGTGTATTAGTGTCCCAGTTTTCCAAAGTCCCCTCCAACACCCATCATTTTTCTTTTTTGTCATATTAGCTAATCTGATAGGTGTGAGGTAGTGCCTCAGAGTTGTTTTAATTTGCATTTTTGTGATCAATAGTGATTTAGATCATTTTTATATGACTATTGATAGCTTTAATTTCTTTGTCTGAAAACTGCCTGTTCATATCCTTTGACAATTTATCAGTTGGGAATGACTTGTATTTTTTATAAATTTTACTTAGTTCTTTATATATTTGAGAGTGGAGGCCTTTATCAAAGATACTTGTTGCAAAATTATTTTCCCAGTTTTCTGCTTTCCTTTAATTTTGGTTGCATTAGTTTTGTTTGTGCAAAAACTTTTTTAATTTTATATGATCAAAATTGTCTATTTTCCATTTTGTAATGCTCCCTATATTTTCTTTGGTCCTAAATTCCTCCCTTATCCATAGATCTGACACATAAGATATTCCATGATTTCCTAACTTGCTTATGGTTTCACCCTTTATGTCTAAATCACGTACCCATTTTGACCTCATCTTGGTATGTGGTATAAGATGTTGGTCCATACCTAGTTTCTGCCATACTGTTTTCCACTTTTCCCAGTGGTTTTTTATGTGACCCTATAGTTTGATAGCCTGAGGTCCCTTCAGCCAGCTCTGATCATTGATGATGACAATGATGACAACAGCCAACACAGACACACATGTCAGAGACTTAGATTCAGAAAGGCCATCTCATCTGATCCCTTTCATTTAATGATGAGGGTGTTATGATGCTGGAGGATAAGTGACTTGATCACAGAGGCCATGTAGGTCAACCCCTTCATTTTACAGATGAAATTAGGAGAAATTAAGTGACTTGACTAGGGTCCTACACTTAGTAAGTAGAAAAGCCAGGTTCTGAACCCAGACTCTCTAACTACAGAGGTAATGTTCTTTCCATCTCATCAAAGTTTGTAAATCACTTTACATGCATTATCCCATTTCATTCTTTTAATGGTGCTCTGAACTAAGCAATTCAGGCCATTATCTACATTGTGAGCATTTTATGGCTGAAGATCCACAGTGATGGCAAAATCTAAGACATCAATACCTCAAGCCTCTGAAATTGTGTGAGCTTAGGCATTCCCTTTGTCAGTATGGGTCATGACCCCTCTATACATTATTTGAGTCCTGAGGCTCAGAGAGATTAAGTGATTGCCCAAGATCACCTTTCCTGATCCCTCTTAATTCTAGTGCCTTTTCTCTTTTAATTATTTCCTATTTATCCTGTATACACTTTGTACATATTTATTTGCTTATAGATTAGATTGTAAGCTTCTTGAGGGCAAGGGCTATCTATTTCCTCTTTTTGTATCCCCGGTACTTAATACAGCACCTGGCACATAGTAGGCACTCAATAAATGTTTGTTGACTGACTGACCCAGCTGGTAAATATGACGGATATATTCCAGTTTCCTCCATTGCTGTATGTTATATCTATCTTTTCTGAAAAGCTTATCTGTTAGCTCCAGATGTCATCACACTCATCAGCAGAAGGACTCTTGCGCAAAATATCTCCCATAAAAAACTAAGAGTCCCCAAAGCCCTTTCCTCAACTGTCCCAATGGCCTGTGGACTCAGCCTCCAAACCATACAGACATGGGTGGAACAAAGGAGCCAGAGGAATAGAAGATTAACCGCCATTCCAGCCATGCTGGCTTACTGGCCTCTCCCCGTACTCATTATCCCATCTCCACCTTCTCCTTCCTCATTTCTATCTCTTAGAAGTCCTGACTTCCTGCTAGAGTCAGCTCCCAGTTCCCCACGGGAAATCTTTCTGGGTTCTCCTAAGTGTTGGTTCTCTCTCCCCTCACCAATGATCATGCAATACTTGGGTGATATGCTATACCTCCCCATTGTAGCATGTAAGTCCCTTAAGGACAAGGGCTTTGGGGCATCTGTTTTGTCTTTGTAATCCTCACATTTGGCACAATCCTTAGGCACCAATGCTTGTTGGAGTGGAATGGATTAGACTGGGTTGAAATATTAGAGTCAGCATCTGAATCCAGGCCCTTCCTAAATCAAAGTCCAGCACAATAATACAGAATGCCACAACTGTTTCCCCAACTTGTTTCAGATCTAAAATATTGATACTAATTCTATTCCCAATTCCAACAGATTCCACAACAAAAAATAGGCCCTTCTTCCTCGGCTTCTCCTTCCCTGGCAGGTTGAATGAATACTGCTATTAAAATAGGAGTATCCTAACAGCTTCCAAATTCCAACAAAAACAAGAAAGCTAAAGGAACACGTATCACATGAAAAATATAACATGGAGTCATTCTTGGCCATGGTGCAATGTCCTCAAATATTTAGACCTGCCCCCAACGCCCTGCAGCCCCTAGTGCCCTGCCACTGCCCCACCAGAACTGAGCCACACTTTTTCAATTAAGCAGTTTGACATCCTGAAGGAACCCCCAGAGCATGATTTAATGAGCGGAAGCTGAACGCGTGGAAATCGGCCGCCTGACAGAGAGCTCATTTCCCACTGACAAGAGACAGCCACACATTAGCAGAAAGGGGTTTGGGGGTCTCTTTTCATTAAATAAGCTTTACAGATGACGAACATTTCAGACATCTTGGCAAGAGGGTTGCTGCTAGCTCCTGGTGAGACCTTACTGTCTGCCAGTCACCAAGCCCTGGAAGCCACTCGAAAACAAAGCCTGAACCTAGAAAAAAAGAACATTGTGGATGTGAAGGATCATACACTTTGTCTGTAGCTGCATCATAGCTTTGTTGTTTGTGTGACAGTCCATCACTGAGTTCTCTCGCCTCAACTTTGTTCTTGGGCTATGGAGACTGCCTTCATCATTATCATCTCCCTAGCCTTAATCACTGAATGGATGTTGCCTCAGTCAAACTGAAAACTCAACAAGACTTTAGCTGAAAAAGGATAAGGTCCCCCACTGCATCCAGGGCCATCTCCAAGCACCTTGATCTATATCTGGCCACTGGACCCAGATGGCTCTAGAGGAGAAGGTGAGGCTGGTGACTTTGCACATCCTTGCCTCACTTAAATCCAATTCACTTGCACGTCATGGCATCACCTCCCTGACGTCATGGTCCTCTTTGAGAATGAAGGACAAACAACAATCATCTCCTGTGCTACAGCTGCAAAGGACTTCAGAGACCATCAAATCCAACTTTCTCCTTCTGTAGATGATGAAGTCAAGACCCTCCAAAGTGAGCTGACTTGCCCAAGCTCACAAAGGTTTTTGAATAAGTGGCAGAGTCAGGACTTCACATGATCACAAAACTACAAATTTGGAGCTGGAAGAAACCTCTGAGGCCACAGAGTCAAACCCCTTTATTTTATACTTGAGGGAACTAATGCCCAAGGAGGTTCAATGACTTCTGCAAGGTCAAACATCCAATAAATGGAAGTGAATGGATTCGAACTCAGGTCCTCCAAAACCAACACTCTTTTCATTTCATTACACAGCCTTTCAACAAATCTGTTCAATCTGTTCCAGCCAAACTGGCCTCTTTAATATTTCTTTTATATAACATAACATTTCCCACCTCCACACTTTGCCACACACAGGCAGATACCCAGTCCTGAGAGGCTTGTTTTTTCTCATTCTAGTTTCCTCAAGAACTCGATATTCCCCACAACAATTAACTCTGTACTTAACTTTTATATATATATATATATATATACACATATAATTTCTTGAGAGTAGACAGTGACTAGGATCAAAGGATCTTAGATCTAGAAATGGAAGGTAACTCAGAGCTCATCTAATCCAGGGGCCCTTAACTCAGGGCCATAGAGAATATAAGGAGAAGCCCAAGGTGATACACACAATAAGTGACAGGGGCAGGATCTGAATCCAGGGCCTCTGACTTCAGAACCAGTGCTCTCTCCACCTGACCCCACCATCTGAACTATGTGGGGCTCAGTGGAGAGAGCTTTGGGCCAGGAGTCAGGAAGACCCAAAGTCAAATCTGGCCTCAGACACTTTCCAGCTCCGTGACCCTGAACAAGTCATTCAACTCCTTTTTGCCTCAGGCTCCCGGACAATAAAATGAGGACAATATCAGCATCTATCTTGCCAGGTTGTTGTGAGGATCAGATGAGATAATAATTGTAAATAGCTTAGCACAGTGCTTGGCACACAGTGGGAACTTAATAAATGCTCATTCCCTTCCCCCTTCATATGAAGTACTGAACACTGCCCTTTTCCACAGCAACAGACAACATCATATCCCCAATCAATGGGCTGCGTGCACATTTAATATTGGTCTCAAGTGGAAGTGAGGAGCATAATTATGGATAGATGGGTCAGGGAGGATCTGTCCCAATTTGAATATATGAATATGCAACGAAGGTATGATTTTATCAGTATGGAAACAATTCCACCGATGAGATCTCAGCCCCCAAAAGGCTCAGTAGTGAAATCCCACTGAGGTGCTGGAGATAAAGAGAGGGGAAGTCCAGCTCAGTCACAGAGCCAGGATTGGAATCCCCTTCTTCCTGAACCCCAAACCAGATTCTATCCCATGATGCTTCTTTGTCTGTCATTACAACTGGGAGAAAAATAACCCCAATGAAAATGAGTTCCATGGAATTCGATTCAGTAAGTCGGCATTCCAGCTGGCCTTGGTTAGACAAGAGACAAAATGAGGCCTTTTTGGCAATGTTCCACCTTCTAATTTCATATTAATTACTGACATATAAAACCCAGATAGAGAAGCGCACACATACCTAAACACGCACACTTGTGACATATGTGCATTCCAACCTGAATCTCAGAGTTCTACCACTTAAGAGCAGTGACTGAGCAGACCGGTTACCTTCTCACCTCCACGTCCTCATCTTTAAAATGCGTACAATCACAGGGGAGGTTGTGAGGAAAGAGGCTTGTCGGGTGCTATGGAAACCCAAAGGACACACAGAATATGGATACGTGTGGCTTCCTACTCTGCACTGGAGGCCACGTGTGGCCAGCAAGACTCTGGAATGTGGACCAAACCAGATTAAAAATCTAACTGGGAAATAATTGACTAAATAAATAAATAATATATGTATATATAATGAATAATAAATCATAAATCATGTGACTGTGTGGATTTCTAAGTCAATATGTCGCCTACAAGGATCCTTATACATGGTTTTTGAGTTTGACACCCCTATTCTAGGTGGCGCGGTATAGAGTGCTGGGCTTGGAGTCAGGAAGACCTGAGTTCAAATTTGGCCTCCGACACTTATTGACTATGTGACAAGTCACTTCACCTAGTTTGCCTCAGTTTCCTCTTCTGTAAAATGAGCTGGAGAAGGAAATGCACACCACTCCAGTATCTCTCCCAAGAAAACACCAAATGGGGTCACGAAGAGTCGGACACAACTGAATGACAACCACCCTTCTACACATATCTGTGCCTGAAGGTTCATTTCTGAGACTGGATGAAAAACTCAGTAGCCTTTACCCAAAGTTTGGACACTTGGCTCGGCTTGGTCCAAGAATGCAGATAGGGGAGAAAATGCAGATTTGGGTTCAGTTGGGAAAAACTTCCCCTATATTAGGGCTATCCATAAATGCAATGGGTCAGCCCAGCAGGCAGGGGGTTCCCCCTCACCAGAGGTCTCCGACCAAAGGCCAGTCACATGGGACTTTGTAGAAGGGAACCTTCTTGAAAAGTAAGTTGAGCTAGATGAGCTCTAAGGTCCCTTCGACCTCCAAAATGCTCTAATCCCATGGTATATCTGATAAGATCCACCGCTTTAGGAATGTTATGTCTTAGGGTTTTTGGTATAAAAATAAAAGTCGGGCCTCAGCCTCCCCATCTTCTTGATTACCTTGGAAAGAACAGGAGGATGCTGGGAACAGAAGGGCATAAAGTCGATGTGACAAACAGACCATTTGAAGGTAATCCTATACGACGGCACTCCATCTCTGAGCAATGAGGCTGATACAATGTTATGACTGGCAAAGATTACTCACACGCTACGTAGTCTGGTTATTTATTTTATCTTTTCCCCTCCTCAGATATCACCATAACCTGGCTCATTAAAAATCTCATCTGACAGCAAATAAGAGAAATGGAATGTTAAAAATGAGTGTCTTTTTTTTTTCACTTCTAAATACTGAGAGCCAGAAACGCATTCCTCTGTTATCGTGACAATCTCTCATAGGCTGGAGAAGAAGTAACAAAGAAAGAGAAAGCCCTGAACAAATGTGGATGGTCGACTGATAGATTGGAACCAGGAAGCACTTGTCCTTTACCTCCAGTAATAACGAGCGCTAGACTTACACTTAGGAAGGAGCCGGGTTCAATCCCACCTCAGACATTATTACTTGTAGGAATATGAGCACGCACCTGGACCTTCTGAACCTGTTTTCAATAACGGTATTTATATCATCGCTCCATTGGAAGGATCAAATGAGAAAATCAAAATGAGAAAATGAAAACAACTTTGCCAATTTTAAATGCCTGTATAAATGTCATTTGGTGTCAAAGCATCACGGGACTTCACGGTCCCCCAGCCCAACCTTCTCATTTCACAGGTTAAGTAATGCCTCCTTCTCATGCTGACATTTTATTTACTGAAAGGACAGAGAAAGGACACTTTCTGTGAAGCGCAGAGACAACCACCAGGAGGAAAAACACACACTGTTCTGAGAGGACCTGCAGGAAAAGCAGCCCCTTAGATAAGTGTTTAAGTAGAAAAACATTAGTTTAAAGGAGGGCCAGAGTAATGCAGGCCCTCACAAGGCCACACGATTAACAGCATTCATCTCAAGAACTTCCCCAGTTATAACTCTACCACATCTCTTACATCTGCCCTACTTCCTTCATTCCCACAGCCACCACACTAGGGAGCTTGAGGGTGAATGGCCTGTGAGGTAAACAGAATGGAAGACAGGGAGAGACAGGGGCATTACTGGAAAGAGCCCTAGCTCTAGAACCAGAGAACCTGGATTCAAATCCTGCCTTTGCCACTTACTCCCTGTGTAATCCTGGGCACATCACCCAACAGCCTTGGGCCTCAGTTTACCTATCTGTAAAATACATAGACTGCACTGTATGGCCTCTAAGGCCTCTTATAGCTCAAAACTGATGATCTTCTAAGGTCTTGGTCTCAATCTCAGGCATGTTTCTTACAAGAGGGCATAGCAGCATCTGTGAATGTCATTTATAGACTGTAAGAAAAGAATGGAGATGGTAATGGTGAGTGGTTGGGGGCTAGAATGCTTGTAGACTATTAGATTTTGAAAAATCTATCTTCAAAACTTATTTACAGAAAGGAATCACCTTTTCTGTTCCAACACAAACAGTTGAGGGGCATCATAGTGCAACTGACAAAAACCCCCAAAACACTAGACTAGAAACCAGGTTCCCTTCTGGGCTCTCCCACTTGCCACCTATGTGACGTCGGGCAAATAGCTTCATCTTTGTAGGCCTCAGTTTTCTCATCTGTAAAATGGGAAGGGGTGGACTCAGTGATCACTAAGCTCCCTATCGGCTCCAAATCTCTTTCCCTGTCTGTTATCCTCAAACTTATTCTGTGCAAGCAGGAGCCAATGACATGTAAGTATATATCATTCTACTTAAATTGCATAAGTATTCTTCAACCCTTAATTTCATCTAATTTAGGTAATCATTTTCAAAGCCATGCAATGCATACCTAACAACTTGACTTTCATCTCTACTCAAGTCTCATTTTTACACATGGAAACTGCTCAATATTTGCAACCTGCCTATTTTGGGGGGAGGGTAATAGAACAGCATGTCAATCAGAAAACAGTTAAACTACATTTTATGGCAAGCTCAGGAACTAACCTGTCTCCTGAAATTGAAGTCATCATTTTTGGAACCTGACATAACATTTATACCCCAGATTTCAGAATAGCAGCTACAAACAGAAGTCGGGGAAGGGTGAATTCTGCAGGGGGAAATTTAGCCCCAGGGTTTAACTTTTAAAAAATAATGTTCCATTTTGTTTTCATAAAAAGATAATTAATGTCTTGGGAATAGCTGAATACACACGAGGCCATGCCAAACACACAATAGTCTTTGCCAAAAAAAAAAAGAGAGAGAAAGAAAAAGAAAAAAAAATAAAAAGAAATAAAACAAATAATGCCTTCCAGAATACGGCTTTGAGATTTCTGAAAAGGCTGGTTTCTTTGTACTCCTAGTAAATGAAAGGAGATGCAGTAAAAATCCTTAAAAATCCTTGTCCCTTTCATTCTACTTACTATGTCTCACCCCGCCCCCACCCCATGTCCTTTTAATAGGCTTTTAAATTGGAAGAAAGCTGAGAGATCTGTAATTCAACCTCCTCATTTTACAGATAAAGAAAATAAGTCCCTGATATGTAAAATGACTTATCCAAGGTCACACAGGTACGATGTGACAGTTCTAATCCAGGTGCTTGACTCTTAATCAAGGGTCCTTTCCACTCCAGTCTAGACAATATTCATAGGATATCAAAAGACTCAGAGGAAGGTCTCCGGGACAATGCAGGGGTCCTTCAAATAAGGGCAAAGCCAAAACTAGTAGGGAAAGAAAATAACCAAACCACTGAGGGGGTGTGTAAGTTCTAAAGGGAAGAGTCATCTGTTGGTTCTAAATGACTAGTCTTTATAGACAAAGGACTAAATTAAGATTCTGCCACATTTCAGAGAAGGCCCACATGTGAGTTTCACTAGAAGAGGTGATGAAGGTACCAAATAAGAAGAATAGTTAACATTTACCTAAGGATTAAAGGTTTATAAATCATTTTTTAAACCTTAAGGAAGAAAACAATAATTTACTAGGCACCTGCTATGTGCCAGGCTCTGTGCTAAGTGCTTTACAAATATTATCTCATTTGAGTCTCACAACCTACTGGGAGATAGGTACTTTATTAACTCCATTTTACAGATGAGGAAACCGAGGCAAGCTGAGGTTAAATGATTTGCCTGGGGGTCACATGGCTACTAAGTGTCTCAGGCTGGATTTGAACCCGGTCTTCCTGACTCCAGGGCAGCACTCTATCCACTGAGCCACACAGCAGCCTCTGATTTTAGTTCATTTGCTCTCCACAATGATGTCCGCTGGCAGGAACTCTAAGAATTAAAAGTTTTCACTTTATAGAAGAAAAATTAGTGGCACAAAGAAATAAAGAAATAACTATCTCCTTAGTCACACCCTTAAAGTATAAAAAATGGGGCATATCGCTAGAGAGTAGAGTATCTGAAAAAAATGTGGGGCAGCGGTGGAGGGAGGTGGATGAATGAATGAATGAATGTATGAATGAATGAGTGAATGTATGAATGAATGAATATATGAATGAGGGAATGAATGAATGTATGTATGAATGAATGAATGAATGTATGAATGAATGAGTGAATGAATGAATAAATGAATAATCATTTCCCCAGCCATCATTATGTGCCAAGAATTGTGCTAAACTCTGGAGATACAAATACAGAAGCTTGACCACTCCTTGCCTTCAAGTAGCTTATAATCTAGTGGATGAAATAACCCAAGTAGGGAAGTGGTGTCTAAGGATGGATACTTGGATTTGGAAATACACAGGGATGGTGAATGGAGGAAGACAGGAATAGATTGATAGACTCTTTTCAGTAACAGGAGCCATATTGATTGATGACGGTTCCAGGACTGGAAAGCAATGGGGGAAAGGTGGAGGAATGGACTCACGAGGAAGGCAGAAGAGTTGATGAGGATGAGATGACCTAAGAGTAAAGCTAATAATGGCTGAACCAGCCTAGATATTGTGGGCCAGAGAAGGCTCTCACCAGGGCACCAGGGCAGGGATGATGGAACAAAAATTATTAGTTCTTCCTGAGTCTTGTCTCTGATCTGGAGGAGCAGTGACAGTCAAGGGCAGAAAATATCATAAGTGTCAACAGTGCAATATGGCAGCCCAAAGAGCAAGCAGAATCTTAGGCTGAGCTAAGACAGGCCTTGTGTCCTGGGCTGGGGGAGGGAGGAGCCTACCATTCTCCCTACACTCTGGCCTGGTCAGAACACATCTGGAGTACAGTGTTTAGTTCTAAATGCAAAATTGTAGAAAAACATTGATAAAGCAGAGAACATACAGAGGAGGATAACCAGGATGGGGAAAAGATCCTAAGATCATTCCAAGTGTGAACTTGGGGTTGTTTAGCCTAGAGAAATGAGAATTTAGAGGGGACACGATAATTATTTTTGCAACTATCAAATATCACTTTTTCTCTCAGACTATTGAAAAAATAATTTTAAAAAATTCTAAATTCTTAAAAACCTTGTAATAAATATGCACCCAAGCAGAACAAATTCCACCTTGGGGGATCCATATGCCTTATCCTGCACTCTGAGTCCATCCTTGTTGACATGATAATCATTTTCAAGTATTTAAGGGCTGTTATATGAAAAAAGGCCTGAGCTGTTCTCCTTGACCTCCAAGGTCAGAGTTCAAAGAAAGGGGTAGAAATTGCACAGAGGCAAGTGGGGACTTGATGTAAGGACAAATTCCCAAACAATGAAAGATATCCAAAAGCAAAATGAGACGCCTCAAAAGATAATGGTTCCCCTTCGTTTTTGTTGCTGTCGTTGAGTCATTTCAGTCATGTCCGACCCTTCATGACCCCATTAAATGGCAAAATACTGGCATGGTTTGCCATTTACTTCTCCAGATGAGGAAACCAAGGCAAACAGGGTGTAGTGACTTGCCCAGGGTCACACAGCTAGAAAGTGTCTGAGGCCAGATGTGAACTTACAAAGATGAGATTTCCTGACTTCAGGACTGACTTCAGGGCTTTATCAACTGTGCCATTTGGCTGCCCTCCTCTTCATTAGAAGAATTCAAACAAAAACTGGATAGACTCTCTTTGGGTATATTATTATTTTTTTCAGCAAAGAAATTAGCAAATTAGATGTCCACTGTGGACCCTTCCAAATCTAAGATTCTTTGCTTCTTTGATTCTCTGCATTCTAGGGGCGCAGAAGTCACAAGCCACATGACGCCTCTGATTGAGGGGTGAGACTCTGTGACGGGTTGTCCATTCCATGTAATGAGATAATGCTTGCCAAAGCCAGAGACTGACTTACATCATATGGCCTAATGCATAATTCAGAGGAGACAAAAGCACTTACCAACTATGCTGCACCATTAGTAATGGTCAAAATGTCATTAGAGCTAGCTACCAGCAGACAAAAATGTGCATCTGATGCACAACAAAGCAGATATAGATTCTCAAGGGTAATTCCACAGGCACACAGGTAGATAGGTATGTCTCTAGAGAGATCTATAGAATTATACATGTATATATGTTCCTATATGTACCTGTATTTATATGTAAGTGTGTATGTCTATGTAGGCATATAACATGGATATATACAGCATGTGAATGTCTACAAATAAACACATACACGTATAATTTGTATTTAAATCAATAGAACTATAAATGTTTGCCTGCCATATGCTTCAACTCTACTATGTCCATATGAATTAATGTTTTAACAGCAGAGGATGATATCCACCACCCTGAAATAAGTAAGCCTGGCCCACCTACAGGGATTTATAAATGCCACCAATATATCAGTTTTCTCCTAAACTACTTTGTACTTAACTGCCATGCATTTATTTTGGATAAATTTATTTTGTAGGTATCTGTTGTTTCTAGTGACAGAATGTTAGCTCCTTGAGGGCACAGTGCAGACTTCATCAATGCTTGTTGACTGGTTGACTGATTGACCCAGTCTTCATTCCCTCTGGGGCACCCCTAATGCGCAACTCAATGCAAGTGGCAAGGAAGATGTGGGCATGTATATTTTTTTGGAGGGGAGAATTTTTTTACAGGGCAATTGGGGTTAAGTGACTTGCCCAAGGTCACACAGCTAGTAAGTCTGTCAAGTATCTGAGGCCTGATTTAAACTCAGGTTCTCCTGACTCCAGCACTCTACTCACGGTGCCATCTAGCTGTGGGTGTGTATTTTTAGCCTCATTTCAAGTCCATTTGGGTTTTTGAATGAATGAATGAATAAGGTATTTATTAACCACTTACTATGTGTAAAGCCCTGGAGATCCAACAAGAAAAAACAAGCGTCCATGAGAGAGCACATGTACTAATGGTGGAGACAATACAAATGGAAGGTTTCAGCTGTAAGTTTTTCAGGATTATAAAAATAAACTTGATTGATGATAAATAAACTGAACTGGCTCATTTTTCTTCTAAGATTACCTTATTCCTCTACTCTGTATGAATCTTGTATTCAGGTGGTCCTCAAAATTTTAGTGAAGTTTTAAGCTTTAATAGATTAAAACTGCACTAGGACTTTGGAAACACCTTTCTACTTCAATTATGTACATGTTGCTTTCTTGTCAGTGTTAACTTTTACCCTTTCTGTAGGTTCATGCACAAAAATGATTATTGTTAACCAATAGGATCCCATATTCCATGATTCTTTACCTCAGTGCTTCCTAAATCTTCTGTCTCCTGTATTTATGGACTCTTTAATAGACAAATTTCTCTTTGATGGAGTAAAGTAACTGCTCCTTTGGAGCCATTAGGGTCTTCCATGTAAATATACATTTAAGACATTTAAAAAACACACGAGAACATAAACTCCTTGAGGGTAGGGGTTACTTTATTTTTTTTTCTTTATATCTCCAGCATTTAAACACCACCAATACGTCAACTCCCCACTCTGTATTTAACTACTGTGTAATTATTTAATATGTATTTACCCCACCTTGTATTTAACTACTACGTATTTATTTTGTAAGTGTTTTCACACGGACGAGGCAGCTAGGTGTCACAGTGGATAGAGCGCCGGGCCTGACATCAGGAAGACTCATCTTCCTGAGTTCAAATCTGGCCTCAGACACTTACTAGCTGTGTGACCCTGAGCAAGTCACTTAACCCTGTCTACCTCAGCTTCTCGGTATGTAAAATGAGCCGGAGAAAGAAATGGCAAACCGCTCTAGTATCTCTGCCAAGGAAACACCAAATGAGGTCGATGAAAAATTGCACACAATTGAAAAACAATTCAACAGCATATATGGATGTGTTATCTCTCACAATAGAATAGAAGCTCCCTGAGAACAGGGCCTGTTTTTGCCTTTTCTTTATATTCCCAGTGGTTAACATGCCTGGCTCACAAGTACTTACCAAATGCTTACTAACTGATTGGATTGCTTTCCTCAAAGTGTAGTCTCCATTATCCTTATACTTCCTAGCACTTGATATGGGACTGTTTCCATAAGTAGGGATGAGATAAAAAAGCTTCCCAAGTAACCTGGGCTAGGCGTAACTGAAGAGTAGGAGGAAGCATTAACCGATAGCTTTTTATTTTAAATTATTCTTGTTCACCTCTCCTGCTGCAGCCTGCTAAAGGACTACAGTACTCTCAACACTTCGTAAATTCAGCATGGTGGGACAAAACTCAAATCACCCCACTGTGGTCCCGGTTCTGATCAAATGGAATGTGACTTCTGTTTATGGAGAAGCCCACGTCCGAGAAAGATCATTGCAGACAAAAGAGAGCAAACGGAAGACAGCTGGAATCCCAGGGGGCCAATGTAGGTAATCAGGTCAATATCATGTGTTTTTTAAATGTTCTAAATGTACATTTACATGGAAGACCCTAATGGCTCCAAAGGAGCAGTTACTTTACTCCATCAAAGAGAAATTTGTCTATTAAAGAGTCCATAAATACAGGAGACAGAAGATTTAGGAAGCACTGAGGTAAAGAATCATGGAATACGGGATCCTATTGGTTAACAACGATCATTTTTGTGCATGAACCTACAGAAAGGGTAATAGCTAACACTGACAAGAAAGCAAACAAATGAGGAGGGGAAGACAATGAACGAGGAGCTGATGAGTCCTTGCATTTGTGTGACAATCACTAGGATTCTGCACACGGAAGCGAGATGTTTGAGGGTGATGACACGAGATCCTTCACTGTGTCTGAGCAGGTGCTTCAAAGATGGCTGGGCTGCTCTCCATGAATGTCTGGATTCTTGAGGGAACAAGGGAAGTGTGGGATGGCCCCTGAGACCAGAACAATGAGAGGTAAAATGTGGAGAGTCCTTAAGTCTGGCAAAATGTGCTTTTCATGCAAATCATCTCATCTGATAGTCACAACAAGCTTGTGGGATATGTGCTATTATGATCCCCATTTTACAGATAGGCTGAGATTAAATAAATCACACAGCTAGTGAGGGAGACAACTTGGAGCTGTCCAGGAAGCAACGGCAACAGAATACTGGACTTGAAAGTCAGGGAGCCCTGAGTTCAAATTCTGACTTTGATGCTTACTTCCTGTGAAACGTGGAGCAAATTGCTAAAATCAGTCAGTCAGTTAATGAGCATTTATTAAGTACCTACTGTGTGCTAGCCACTGTGCTAAGTACTGGGGGGATACAGAGAAAGGCAAAAGACAGTCCTTACCTTGAGGGAGCTCATAATCTAAGTGGGGTTGGGGGTGGGGATAAATAAATAGGTATGTACAAACAAGCCATACACAGATTTAAAAGGAAATAACTGAGAGAGAGAGAGAGAGAGAGAGAGAGAGAGAGAGAGAGAGCAGACACTAGAATGAAGAGGGAATGAGAGAAGCTTCCTGTAAGAAGGTAGGATTTTAAATGCAGAAACCAGGAAAGCCAGTAGATGGAGATGAGGAGAATGAGGAGAGAGAGCATTCCAGGCGTGGGGGACAGCCAGAAAAAGTGAAAAAGCGCCCAGAGCCCAGTAAGACAGTGTCTTGTTCAGGGAACAGCCAGGAAGCCATTTTCACTGGATCAGAGAATATAAAGTGAGGGGCGGGGCAGAGTTGTAAGCTGTAAAGTTTCTGAGTCTCTGTTTTTTAATCTTTAAAGTGGGTATCTTAACATTTGTGCAGCTTATAGGGTAGTGAGGTTCAAACGAGATTGTGTATGTATAGTCATTTGAAAATATTAAAAGTGTTACATAAATTTCAGTTGTTTCTGTTGCTTGTTATTATAATTCCATGAAAGGCAGCAGAGAAGGCCAGCCATAGAGTCAAGAAGAGTCTGACTTCTGGCATATACTGGGTTCAGTGCCCCCTTATTGGCAATCAATCAATCAAATCACTTAAATCAGCAAACTCTTATTAAGCACTTCCAGCACTGGTGCTGGATACGTGGGATCCAAAGACAAAAATGGAATCATTCCCTGCCATCCTGGAGCTTATGTTCCATCTGATACTGTGGAAGAAATTTCTGTTCAGGTACAGCTTGCACTAGAAGGCCCCAAAGGTCTTTTCCAATGTTTCGATTGTCTTGCACTTTCAACTCCCATGCTTGGCCTACACATTCTTCCATAATCCATTTCACCTCACTAATTTAACCTTCCTTACCCAATATAAATCTTCCATTCTAGTCAAGTTTACCTCTTAACCATCTTAACATACTGTAGGTTACTCTTTCCTCTTTTGATTATCTGCTTCCCTTCATCTTCCATGCTCTCCTTTCCTTCCTTTCCCTACATATCCTATCTTTACTACAAGACCTGCCAAAGACCCACATCCTCCATAAGTACTTATTTCCCTTAGAACCTCATCCTTTACTTACTCTTCCTCTCTCCAACTTTGACATCTTCCATCACTCACCTTAAAGTCCATTTCACATCATCTAGTACTTTCCTACATAAAACCTTCATATTAATGTCTACAACCAGATTGTCATTAGCCTACTTTGACAATCCCCCAAAATGTGGGCTTATTTCAAGAGGAAGCCACCATGGGCACCAAATTTACATCCTTCTTCCCTTTAAACCTTTTCAAGTAAAAGTCTTCTTTTTCATGTCAAGGCCAGAACTTTCGATCATCTTCTTGTGCTAGGGTACTTGAGAAAACTCAATCCTCTTTTGAGAGGAAAATGTCAGCTCTACTTGGTGACCCCCTGATGCCCACACCTGTACAGAAGAGGGCTGACCTTCTTTCTGGGCAATATGAGTTTTGCAAACACATCAAAGCTGACACCAAGGATTAAGTGCCTTGAGGTAGGGGGAAGGAAATAAACTCGTGTCTACTATCAGTAACAATAATAAAAACAAAAGCATCAGCTAACACTGGGTAGTGTTTGAAGGTTTGAAAAATGGCAAGGTTTCAGAGAACTGACCTCGGGTGGTCAGAATTCTAGGGAGTGATGGTCACCAATGAGATTGGGCCTGAGACTACGCAAACTAGGCTCCAATACCTAATATTGTGCCTGAGAGAGTCTTGTGACTTAACCTTTCAAAAACTAACATCTAAAGCACTCTTTCTGGCAAGAATACAAGTCTAGTCATTAAGCTAGTGCAGCAGAAGGAGGGCAGATTGATAACCTTGCCCTCTTCCCCTTCTGCCCCTGCCAGTGGCTGATATCTAAAGCATATGTGTCTGTAACTAGAAATGTGGTTCTCTCTACTCCAGATGCTCATTAGAACAGAAGGTGAAACCTACGGACCTCTTCTCAGAAAAATGGATTTTTAAATGCATTAAATAAAATATGTAGGATTGCAACAGAAAACAAAGGTTCATGAAAATAAAAAAATGTCATTTTTTCTTCCCATTCAAGTTCACAGAACTCTTGCAATCTATCCACCATCCCTTTGGCGTTCAAGGACCCCAGATAAAGAACCTCTCCCTTACAGAATCTAAAAATTAATGCCCATGACACAATACCTGCCAATAGTTCAGTAGAAACACCTGACATTTGAAAGTGATAACCTTGTAGACCTGCCAAATGTCCACTCTTTTTTCTCATATTTTATTATTTAATATTTTAGTTTTTCAACATTGATTTCCACAAGATTTTGAGTTACAAAATTTATAGCCATTTCTCCCCTCCCCCCCAATCCAAGATGGCATATATTCTGATTGCCCCATTACCCAGTCAGCCCTCCCTTCTGTCACCCCACTCCCCCCCATCCCCTTTCACCTTACTTTCTTGTAGGGCAGGATAGATTTCTATGCCCCATTCCCTATATATCTTATTTCCCAGCTGCATGCAAAAACTATTTTTTTTTGAGCATCTGCTTTTAAAACTTTGAGTTCCAAATTCTCTCCCCTCTTCCCTTCCCACCCACCCTCCCTAAGAAGGCAAGCAATTTAACATAGGCCACACATGTATCATTATGCAAAACACTTCCATCATAATCATGTTGTGCAAGACTAACTATATTTCCCTCCATCCTATCTTGTCCTGCTTTATTCAATTTTCTCCCTTGACCCTGTCCCTTTTCAAAAGTGTTTGCTTTTGATTACCTCCTTGCTGCCCTCCCTTCTATCATCCCCCCTTTTTTATCCCCTTCCCACTACTTCCTGTGTGGTAAGATACCCAACTGAGTGTGTATGTTATTCCTTCCTCAAGTCAAATCTGATGAGAGCAAGATTCACTCATTCCCCCTCACCTGTCCCCTCTTCCCTTCCAATAGAACTGCTTTTTCTTGCCAATTCTATGTGAGATAATATACCCCATTCTATCTCTCCCTTTCTCCCTCTCTCAATATAGTCCTCTTTCACTCCCTAATTTTATTTTTTTTTTAGATATCATCCCTTCATATTCAACTCACCCTGTGCCCTCTGTCTATATATGTATGTATGTATGTATGTATATATATATATATATATATATATATATATATAAAATACACTCACACACAAACACACACACACACACACACACACACACACACACACATATATTCCCTTCAACTACCCTAATACAGAGAAAGGTCTCATGAATTACACACATCATCCTTCCATGTAGGAATGTAAACAAAACAGTCAACTTTATTAAGTCCCTTATGATTTCTCTTTCTTGTTTACCTTTTCATGCTTCTCTTGATTCTTGTATTTGAAAGTCAAATTTTCTATCCAGCTCTGGTGTTTTCATTGAGAAAATCTTGAAAGTCTTCTATTTTATTGAAAATCCGTATTTTGCCTTGGAGCATTATACTCAGTTTTTCTGGGTAGGTAATTCTTGGTTTTAATCTTAGCTCCTTTGACCTCCAGAATATCATATTCCAAGCCCTTCCATCCCTTAAAGTAGAAGCTGCTAGATCTTGTGCTATCCTGATTGTGTTTCCAGAATACTCAAATTGTTTCTTTCTGGCTGCTTGCTGTATTTTCTCCTTGACCTGGGAACTCTGGAACTTGGCAACAATATTCCTAGGAGTTTTCTTTTTGGGATCTTTTTCGAGAGGCAATCAGTGGATTCTTTCAATTTCTATTTTACCCTCTGGTTCTAGAATATAAGGGCAGTTTTCCTTGATAATTTCTTGAAAGATGATGTCTAGGATCTTTTTTTGATCATGGCTTTCAGGTAGTCCAATAATTTTTAAATTATCTCTCCTGGATCTATTCTCCAGGTCAGTGGTTTTTCCAATGAGATATTTCACATTGCCTTCCATTTTTTTTCGTTCCTTTGGTTCTGTTTTATAATATCTTGATTTCTCATAAAGTCAGCAGCTTCCACTTGCTCCAATCTAATTTTTAAGGTAACATTTTCTTCAGTGGTCTTTTGGACCTCCTTTTCCATTTGGCTAGTTCTGCCTTTCAAGGCATTCTTCTCCTCATTGGCTTTTTGGAGTGCTTTTGCCATTTGGGTTAGTCTATTTTTTAAGGTGTTATTTTCTTCAGTATTTTTTTGGGTCTCCTTTAGCAAGTCATTGATTTGTTTTTCATGGTTTTCTTGCACCACTCTCATTTCTCTTCCCAATTTTTCCTCTACTTCTTTTACTTGCTTTTCCAAATCCTTTTTGAGTTCTTCCATGGCCTGAGACCAGTTCATGTTTTTTCTTGGAGGCTATTGATGTAGGCTTTTTGAATTTGTTGACTTCTTCTGGCTGTGTGTTAAGATCTTCTTTGTCACCACAAAAATAATCTAGAGTTTGAGCTCAAGTCTGAGCCTGAGACTGTTTCCACTGCCTGTTCATGTTCCCAGCCAACTACTTGACCCTTGAGCTTTTTGTCAGGGTATGACTGCTTGTAGAGTAGAGAGTACTTTGTCCCAAGCTTGAGGGGTTGCAGTGCTGTTTTCACAGCTACTTCTACTCCTGTGACACCGCAAGCTCTGCCACAGCAGTGCTCCTCTTCCCCCAAGAACCACCAACCAGGATTGTGACCCATATTCAAGCAGAGCACAGCAAGAGAGCCTGCCTCTCCACCAGCAAAGTGCTCCTTGCACTCCTGCTCTGATCTGCTGCTTGATTCCTCCCACCACGTGGACCAGGGTCTCTGGAAGCAGCTGACCCTGGAGCTCTGGAAGCAGCCTCAGGAGCTTCCTGCTGCTGCCTCTGCCACTCTCGCATCACAGGCCTGGGGCCAGACCTCTCCCCCCTGATCCAGAAGTTTTCTCACTAACATGCTCAGTGGTCTTTGGCGTTTGTAGGTTGAGAAATCTGGTAACTGCCACAGCTCAATGATGCATGACCCTATGGCCTGCTTCGCCCCATTCCTGCTCTGGTTGGTCCTGGCATGGCCCACACTGGGCTGTGCTCCTCTCCCAGCACCATGCGATAGACCCTTCCCAGCAACCATGCAGGCTGTCCTGGGCTGGAGATCTGCTTCTCTCTGCTATTTCGTGGGTTCCACAACTCTAGAATTTATTCAGAGACATTTTTATAGGTGTTTGGAGGGATTTGGGGGAGAGCTTAAGCAAGTCCCTGCTTTCCAGGCACCATCATCTGTCCACTCTTTTTTCTAAAGTTGTATGGTTGTCTTTTGTTTTATACATGATGGTAATTTCCCCTTTAATGTGCCCCACCAATTAGAAGCCTCCACTAGAATGATACCGAAGCAAAACCAACAGAACATTTAAATAAGACCATTCTGTGGCACCTCCATATTGTTCCACTTCTTTACAAAAAGGAGAACGAGGTTATTCATCAACAATTCTAAAGGCCTGAGATTTTTCATTAGAATTAGCTATAGGTAGCCTGCTTCTTTTTTCTTTCTTTTTTTCTTTCTTTCTTCCTTCCTTCCTTCCTTCCTTCCTTCCTTCCTTCCTTCCTTCCTTCCTTCCTTCCTTCCTTCCCCTTTTCCCTTCCTTCCTTCCCTTTTATTTCTTTATTTTTTCTTTCTTTCTTCCTTCCTCTCTTTCTTCCTTTCTGCCTTCCTTCCTTCTTTCCTTCCTTTTTCCCTTCCTTCTGTGTTGGTAAGCAAAAGGGCTCTTAGCACTTAGTTCAAGCAAGTGCCCTTGAAGAGTTTGGCCTTTGTTTCCTTGATTAGATTTGGGTGTCCTTGGTGCCTCCTTGCCTCAGGGGAGGGCCTAGTTTACACATGAGTTTGAGTGACATGTCTGGGACAGCAGAGGCTTTTAGACCGCATGGGTTTAAGTCACCTCTTTGTGACGATTCTAGGTCAGAGTCACATGTGTGACTCACCCCTGACCCTGAAAAAGATATAAAACCAGGGGTTGGCTTTCTCTTCTTTGGAGCTCTTACTCACAGCAGTGGTGGTGCGAGTGACTCTGGGCCAGCCCTCTTTATGAGCTCCCAGGCTGAACCTACATGTTGGTAACTACGAATCTGCATTTGGTCTGTCTGTCAATGTTTGTAATTTGTTTAGGGCTCTCACTCTTGGTGGCAGCGGACACTCCGGGCAACTGTAGCTAAGATCCCTCCAGCTCATAAACCTGGATGTTGAGACTTTGTTAAACTCTGGTAACTATGTATTGGGATTTGAATCAGACAAGGTCTGTCTGTCGATGTTTGTACTTTGTTTATATTTTGTTCCGAAGTTCAGGGTGCTGAATTTTTCCCCTGAACTAAGTGAATGGTATTTGTATGCTGAATCAAAAGAAGCTTGTCAATCCCTTAATGTTGCTTTCCTTACTAAAGCAGATCAAAAGAACCTGTGCTTTTGCAGCGTGCTGGTAGCATTCTTGTTGGGCTTGTGTTGGTCTTTTACCCCCACAACAGCTGCTAGCCAGATTGTTGAAACACCTTCTTTCCTTCCTTCCTTCTTTCCTTCCTATTCCTGTAAATATTCTAAACTCAAAATGTCTAAAACAGAACACATTATCTTTCCCTCAAAAGCTCTCTCTTATTTCTAATTTTTCTTTTACATTTGAGGGCACTGCCACCCTACCAATCACCCAGGTTCTAGACCTAGACATCATCCTAGACTTTTTATTCTCATGCTCCTCCCACCCCCATTCAATCTCTTACCAAACCATGTTGATTTTGCCTTCCTTATGGGACACAGCCACAATACTGGTACAGCCTCTCACAATCTCATTCCTGGTCTACTGAAATAACATTCTCAGTGGTCTCCCTGTCTCAAGACTGTCCCTACTCTAGTCCATCTTCCCCTCAGCTGTCAAACTGATCTTCCTAAAGCACAGGTTTGACTGTGCTCACCCCCTAGACCTAGCTACTGGCTTCTTGGAGCTTACAGGTGGTATGGAGAAGAGATATGATAAATATAATTATAATACACAGTGATACACCTGCTATGTCCATTAAAGATGGAAAAAAGGGCAAGGCCTATGGGAACATCGGAGAAAGCTTCATGGAGGTGGTGACATATGAGTTGGCTTTAAAGGAATTGGTAGTACTCCAGCTCTGACCTGGGGCCCCAGGTTCCTGATTGGTGAGAAGTTTCTCTGTCTAGCCTAAACTCAGACCCCTCCCACAGCTGGCAGGTCATTTTCTTTTCTCTTTCTTTCATAAATTTTTTTATTCATTTTAAACTTAAATACAAAATGAGAAAATAAAAAAAAAGAACGTTGCCATGTACACAGAAGAAATATAAGAGAGCATTCAATATAAAACAATAAATTTCCATTTCAAGAAAACCTACATAATAAACACTATACATTGTTTTCCAAGCTATCCAGTTTTTCTTCGCTTCCTGGTAGGTTTTCTTTTGTTCTCTGCTGTGTACTTTTACTTTATTTTTTTTCTCCTCCCTTCCCTCTCTCCAACTCTAAGAAAGGCTACAATTAAACAGAGATACATATATATGTATATTGTATATCTACATACATATATGATATACACATAAATATCTATAAACATACACATATATGTAAGCCTGCAATAAGCACATTTCTGCTTGTGATCTCTTTCTCTGAAGGAGGACAGCATATTCCTTCATGGGTCCAAATCTTTCCATGTTTTCCAAAATCAACCAGCTCATCCTTTCGTATATTGTAGCAACAATTCAGCTAGCAGCTGTTGTGGGATGTAAGACATAACAAGCCCAGCAGCAAGAGCTGCCAGCACAGGTTCTTTGACCTGCTTTACTGAAGAAAGTAATGTTAAGGGGTTAACAATCTTATTTTAATCCAACATACAAATATCATTCACTTAGTTCAGGAGGAAAAGCCAGCAACCTGAACTTCAGAGCAAATACAAACAAGTTACAAACATACACAATATAAACAGACCAAATCACAATTCACAGTTACCAAGAAACCATCAACATCTGGGTTGACGAGCCAGGAGGCTCTTAGAGCGGCTGCCCAGAGTCTCCACATCAACACTCCTCCAGGAGTGAGAGCCTCAAGCAAACAACTCTGTCCTTTCTTTTTATACAGTCCTTACACGTCATCAAATTGACTGGAAAGTCATCTGAGCGACCAGAACTTAGGCACGTACCATTGGCTCCAATCTTAGCAACTCCCCTTAGGATGCTGGGGGCTTCACATGCACATTGGCTTAAGCACCTAGTAATTAGGGGTTTGGGCCTGAGGCTTTGCACCTAGTAAGGCTCAATCAAAGACACCTAATTAATTTAGCATTCTAAAACAGTAAAAAAGTCCCACCTTAATTACCAATACATATGCCCAGCAATAATCCAACACAATCAGATCCTACCTGAGATTGTCTATCAAAGTTCCCATGCCCTAATTTTCTACATTCCTTCTATTTTTGATTATATTGGTTTTATTTCTACAAGAAAATTTTAATTTGAAATAATAGAAATTATCCATTTTACACTTCAACAATGCCCTCACCTTATAGTATAGTTTTAGGTCTGATACTGCTGAATCTCCTTCCTTTACATCTTCCCCCCGCCCCCCGCCAGTTTCTTTGAAATCCATGACCTTTTATTCTTCCAAATAATTTTGTTATTATTTTTTTAACTCAGTAAGATAATTTTTTTAGTAATTTAATTGGGATGGCATTGAATAGATAGATTACTTAGGTAAAATTGTCATGGGGGGGTTACTTTACTTATCCATGAACAATAAATATTTCTCCAATTATTTAGATCTGAACTTATTTATATAAAACATGTTTTATGTTTATTTTCACATAGTTCCTATGTCTTTTTTGCAGGTATACTCTCTGGTATTTTATACTGTCTAGTTATTTTAAATGGTCTAAAACAATACTGAATATAATGCTGGCACAGGGTATTTTTCCTATTTTTCTCTTTTGATTAAATCTATTTTAGCTTTAACTTCATCTGAGATCATGATTACTACCCCTGCTTTTTTCATAATAAATTCTATTCCTGCCCTTTATTTTTGTGCGTATCTCTCGTTTTTATTGTTTCCTGGAAACAACATATTGTTGGATTCAAATTTTTAACCTGCTATGCATTTCCATTTTATGGGTAAATTCATCCCATTCACATTTTAAGCCGTAATTACTTGTATGTTTTCCTCCTTCCTATTTTTCTTCACGGTCCTTCTTGACCTTCTTGACACAATCCCTCATCACTCCTCTACTTTACTTCTACCTGAAACCTTGCCCTCTTTTTCCTTAACCTATGCATCCTTAAAAGAGTCCTTCCCTTATCCTTAACTCCCCCCAATCTACCCCCTTGATCTCTTAATTTAAAAGACTTTTATGCCCTTCTATATATATACATATATACATACATATGTGTGTATATATATATATATATATATATATATATATATATATATGTTGTTCTGTCTTTAACTCATCAACGATAGGAGTAAGGTTCCAGCACTACTCTCCCTCCCCCCACTAGATTCTTCTGCATCAATTCTTCTTTTTATGCCTCACTTGTATGAGTACTACTTTATATCTCTTCCTGCACATTTTTTTTTAGAATCATCCCATCATACTCAGCTCAGCCCAAGTCTTTCTTTCAAACTACCTAAATAATGATGACAGTCATAAGAGTACAATTTGACTTTATTGAGTCCCTTATAATTAGTCTTTAACATTTACCTTATATCTCTCCTGGACATTATACATTGAATTTACCTTGAAGTTCTGTATTTTTTTTTTCACAAAAACCTGAAAGTTTTTCAGTTTGTTAAATGTCCATTTTTTTTTTCATTCTGGATTATACTTAATCTTGCTGGGTAAGTTACCCTTGGTTGTAACCCCAGCTCTTGCTCTACAGAACGTAGTATTCCAAGACCTATGGTCCTTTGGTGTAGTAGCTGCTAGGTCTTGTGTAATCTTTATTGTACTTCCCTGATATTTAAATTGTGTTTTTTTTTTGTTGCTTTCAATATTTTCTCATTCACCTGGGAATGCTGAAACTTGGCTATGATATTCCTGTAAGTTTTCTTCCTGGGATCTCTTTCGGGTGGTGATCAGTGGATTTTTTTTTCTCCTTTGCCTTCTTGGTCCAGAACTTCAAGGCAATTTTCCTTGATGATGTCTCATAATATTGTATCAAGATTCTTTTTTTGTAGCAGTTTTCAGGTAGTCCAACTATTCTTATTTTATTTCTCCTTGATCTGTTCTCCAGATCAGTTGTTTTTCTGATGAGATGCTTTATTTTCTCTTCTATTTTTTCATTCTTTCAATTTTGTTTTATTATTTTTTGGTGTCTTAAAACAGCATTAGCTTCTCCTTGTCCAATTCTCATTTTTGAGGAGTTATTTTCTTCCTTAAGTTTCTGATTCTCTATTTCAATTTGGTTGGCTTTCTTTTACTAATTTTCTTGATTTTCTTAGATTGTTCTTATTTTTTTCCTAATATTTCCTCAATCTCTCCTATTTGATTTTTAAAGTCCTTTTTAAGTTCTTCCAAGAATTCTTTTTGTGCTTGGGACCATTTGACAATTCTCATTGAAAAAGGAGTGGCTTTTTAGCTCCACTATCTTCCTCTGAATCTTAACCCAAATCTTCTCTATCTCCTTAGTAGCTATCTATGGTTGGGTTCTTTCTCCTTGGCTTACTTATTTTTATTTTTGTTTTATTTTGTTTTTAGCAGCTATTCATGTAATCAAGTTCTGGTCCCAAGCTATGAGGAATGATGCCCCAAGCCTCATGTCCTTCTTATTTTATTTTCTGAGCTTTGTCCCAGGGCCCAGTCTTGGGTTCTCTTCTCCACTCCTATGCCATGACTAGGGCCCCCAACCATGCTGTCCTGCAAATAATCTTGCTCTCTGCAGTCCCTCCAGTGGCTGCAAACTACAGCTGTTCTGTCTGCCTAGAACTGAAACCATGGATTCTGCTCCCCTGCAAGTTCTTACAGCAGCAGGGTCCCCACCCCTCTGCTACTGCACTCACCAGGTGTGCGCCAGCTCCTTCTCCCCAAGCCACAGCTCAGAAGGCATCTGGTGAGCACAGCTGTGCTTGGCATCCCTCCACAGCAGAAGGTCCTTCAATCTTCTCCTCCTCGGCTGTCAGACCCCCTCACTGTCTGTGAGATGAAAGTTTCTAAGGCTGAGGCTGCCTCTCACTCCCAGGTGCCCCCAGGGCTTGCTGTTTGTCGATTCCACAGAGTTGGCATGGAGGTGTTTGCTGTTCATTCAGGCCAATCCACTGCCCCTGGAGGTCATGACATCTTCTCAAATTGTCTTATGGGGACAACGGCTTTACCTCAACTTCTGTGTATTTTGGCTTCTCTATGTTCTCTCTGAGGTGATGTTTTGTCTCTTTTTGGGAAGGAAACTTGGAGAGCTGAAAGTTTTCTGACCTACTCTGCCATCTTCCCAGAATCCTCTCCTAGCAGGTCATATTCATACATGCTGCCCATGATTACTTTCTTTCACAGACACACAGCCAAATCCCCTCCTTTCTACCACTCATTCTGGGAACAGTAATCAAATCAACACTGTCACCTCTAGAAAAGATGAATCAATCTTTGGCCATATAGCAAAGCCCGAGTGACTACCCACATTAAAAAATCTCTCCCCTCCTGTCACCACTCTCTAATTTATTTTTCTTCCCCAATTGGAATGCAAGCTGCTTGAGGGCAGGGCCTCTGCTCCTATTAGTATTCTATCCCTATCAATTAGCTCAGTGCTGGACTCATAATGTGTTTAATAAACATTTTCTTTTCTAACTTATTCATTCATTCTCTATTCCCTCTGGGATTAAACTCTAACTCCCCCATTTGGTATGTAAGGTCTTACATATGAAATCTGGCTCTAGCCTATTTACAGGACTCCCCTTCATTCATTCCCATGTTCCCATATTCTGGCCAAAATGGCCTACACACTACTCCTTCAACTCTGTGCACAGGGGGCTGTGCCCTATACTGCATGAAGACTCACTCCTTACCTCTGTCCCATGGAACCCTCAGCTCAAGGGTCTCCTCCCACCAGTAGCCTGTCCTCATTCCCCCAGCTGTTAGTGATCTGCCCATTCTCAAATCAGTTGGTATTTATTTCTCTGCTTACATGTTAATAGATGCTGATTCATCATTCATTCCTATTCATTCACAAACACGCACAGTTCTCCTCCCTTACATCACCAGAATGTAAGCTCCAGAATAAAAAGGAAGGGACCTCTCTCTCTCTCTCTCTCTCTCTCTCTCTCTCTCTCTCTGCCTCCCTCCCTCCCTCTCCCCCACCCGCTTGACCATACAAAAAGTACACAGGAAGACACTGACTTGTATTAAATGCTTAATAGGTAGAAGGTGAGAGGTAGTGTGGCATGGGGGGAGTCTCTCCTTTGGGTAATAATTTTAGCAGAGTAGGGAACTCCTGGTCTGGGACACTAAGAGAAGAAGACTTGCCCAGGGTCACAGGGCCCATCTTGTCAGAGGAGATATCGCTCCAGGTCATTCTGCCTCTGCTCTTATATTTATTAGGCATTTAATAAATATTAACTGCACTGAATTGCATAGTTAAAAGGCGGCCTGGTGTAACAGAAAGGCCTAGACTAGGAGTGAGGTCACCTGGGCCCAGCCCCACCACTGATGAGTTATGCAGGCTTGGCAAAGTGACTTCTTCCTCTGTGGACCCGTAGCTTGAGGGGAACATTGTAGAACAATGGACAGTCAGTGAAATTTGCAGTCAGAGGACCTAGGTTCAAATCCTAATTCTGCCAGTTACTGCTTGTGTGACCTTGGGTAAGTCATTTAACCTCTTTAGGCCTCAGTTTCCTCACCTATAAAACAAGGGAAGTGGACTCTACTGTTCCCTCCAGCTTTCTCTCCACCAGCCCATGTCCTTCCTCCCCTCCAACATGGGAGCTCCGTCCTTCACCTACTCAGCCATCCAGCTCTCTGATTCAAATGGAAGGAAACCCCCTCCAAGAGTGGGAAGCAGCTTCTTTGCACTATCTTACAGCATTGTGAAGCCTCGGCTTCTCCACGGCCCAATCAGCCCTGCTCACAATAAACAATAAATGGGCTTCTCTAAGTGATATTAAGATATCTCTTCCCCAGCCATGGCTAAATATATTAACGTTACTTTTTGGAATTAATCTGCTATGATAAACTGTCTGCTCAGATGATATACAGCAGTAAATAGCATTCAGCGAGTTTAAAGTGCTGCTGGCAGAAAAGCACACTAATAGGAATTTCGAGACATCCCAACTCCCTGACAGGTAGAAATCTTCCAAGATTAACTTGTTTCTATTTTCTCCAGTTTAAGAAACTCTTTAAATCCAACTGAGAGACCGCTTCCCCCAACCAATCCATAGCTTGAACAGGAGAAGATGTGAAATTATGCTCCAGAAAATATCTACGAGGGCAAAGTTAGAGAACAAAATGGTGTTCTACGTGATGAGGCCTTTTATTAGATAATAAGGGCAGGAAGGTGGAGATTGGCAGTTACAATAAGCTCTGTGGGTCTCAGTTTCCTCATCTGTAGCATAAAGATGTTAGACTTGACAGCCTCTAAGGTCCCTATGGGCTCTCAAACTATGACTCTATGATCTCATGCTATAATTTCCAACAAAAGATAGATTATTTCTCAAAATTAATTATTGAAACATGAGTTCTCTTTTATGCATTTTCTTTATGCACAGGGTTGAGACCTTATATATCCAGGCAGAGGTGTTTTTTTTTTTCTTATGCAAATGCAAGGGCAAGCAAAGTGGGACTTTCTACTGTTTTTTTCTTTTGGAGTGCTTCTCAGCACTAAGGCAACCAAGTGCTTTTGAGTGAGTCTTGCTTTTGTTTGTAGGAAGGCCCATACCCTTTTGCTAATTAGGTCACTGAGAGGTGTGAAACCCTCGAGAAGTGTGAACCCCTTGAGCCCTGTAAAAGGGTATATATACTCTGAGGGTAGCCGGAGGAGAGGTTTTGCTTTAAGGACTCACTCACTGGAAAAGTGTCATGTGATTTGACCAGAAGAGACTCTGGGTAGCCGTTAAGGAGCCCCCTCAGCTTTGAAAAACCCAGATGTTGGTGATTCTTTCACTGGTAACTATGTTTATATAGCTTTGGTCAGACAGCTAGAGCCTGTCTGTTGATTTGTGTTATTTGCTCTGTTTATATTTTCTCTGCTTGTAATTTATGTTTGTGTTTTCCCTGAAGTTCAGGGTGCTGACTTGTCCCCCTGAACTAAATGAATGATATATGTGTGGTTAATTAAAGTGAGACTGTAAACCACTTAAAGTTGCTTTCCTTAGAAAAGCAGATCAAAGAACCTATGCTAGCAGCCCTTCTGTGTGCTGGTGGTGTTAGTCTTACACAGCCACAGTAGCAGCAATAGTATTGGTGTTACAGCAAAGCTGAGAGATCATCTATAGTTCAGGCACAAAGCCAAGCTCCAAATCTGGATTGAGGTCTTAAAAAATTGGGGGAGGGAATCACCTTGAAGATCCACTGACAAAAGAGATGTCTGTAAATGGAGGAAGGCAATGCTGTGCGGATGTTGTGTGATCTGAATTGTCTGCAACATTTTTTGCCTCTTGACCAGCCCGTCCTCGAGTCTCCCTCTTCTTCTCCGGGCTCTGCTGACACAGACCTGTCTTGGTTCTCTACCTTTCTCCTCGCTAATTTTATCTAGTTCACATGTCACAAATTTAGGTCTAGAAAAGACCTTAGAGATCATCTGATCATCCCTCCTCATTTTATACATGAGGAATGAATGGGGGGGGGGGTCAAGAAAAGTTAAGTGACCCACCCACTGTCTCTATCCTCTTCCCCCTGGTAGAAAGCCCCAGAGGGGCTTTGAGTATCTTCTCTTCAGATGGCTTCCCATACTATAGTTCTGTTGTCAATTACTCTCTACTGCTCTGGTCCTATATTTCCATCTGCCTATTAGGCATCGCTACCTGAATGGTGCTTGGCACCTGAAATCCACCCCACCTAATCCGCCACCTTAATCTTACTCTTCCTCCCAACTCTCCCTTTTTTTGCTGACATTACCACCATCATCCCAGCCACACAACTCGAAGACCTTGGACTTTCTCTGCTCCTTCTTCCCCCCCCCCCCCCACATCTCATCAATTTCCAAACACCTCTAATTGTATCTCTACTATCTTTCTTGTATCTGCCCCCTCCTCTCCATCACACTTCTAGACTCTGGTTCAAATCTCAGTAACTCTTACTTTGACTACTTCATTAGTCTTGTACATGGTTTCCCTGCATCTAGCTTCTCTCTTCCATCTCTCCCTACTCCAGTCCATCCTTCCTTCAGCTACCAAAAGAATCTTCCTAATACTCAAGTCTGTGTCATTCTCCAGAGAGGCTCCTCATTCTCTATGAAACAAATGATTAATTCCTCAGCACATTTTAGGATCTCCATGGTCTGGTTCCAAACTAATTTTCCAATCTATTTTTTTTTCTAATCCCCTCTCCCTATGCATTTTATACTCCAATTAAACCAGACACAGAAAAATATTTCTTGTTAAATCCTTCTCTTATTTCAAAGAATAATCAAGCAATTCATGTTTATTAAACACTTGCTATGTTATAAAACATTATGAAGAAAGAAAGAAAGAAAGAAAGAGAAAGAAAGAAAGAAAGAAAGAAAGAAAGAAAGAAAGAAAGAAAGAAAGAAAGAAAGGAAGGAAGGAAGGAAGGAAGGAAGGAAGGAAGGAAGGGTACATGATTTAAAAGAGTTTTTCTTCTCTCCTCTCCCCTCTTCCCCTCATTCCTTTCCTCTCCTCCTTCCTCTCTTCTCCTTTCCTCCCCTCATTCCACTCTTCGATTCTATTTTATAACATGCTTATACCAATTTGTGCATATACCTTATTCTACCACCACCCCTGTAAGACTACAACCTCTTCAAGGTATGGTGGCACACATCCCTGCTACCAAGGAGGCTGAGACTGCAGAATTTCTTGACTTGGGGAAATTCTGAGGTTCTGTGGGCTAAACCAGTTGGTGTCTGTACTATGTTGCCATTAATATTGGTGGGCCCTGAGGTGGTTAGGAGTGGTGAGCAACAGGTTGCCTAGCAAGTTGCAAACAATCCAGGCTTGAAACAGAGCAGGTCAAAAGCTCCTGTGCTACTAAGAGGGGTCAGGCCTATGAGGAGCCTGTGCACTTCTAGCTTGGGCAAAATAGGAAGATACAGTCATTCAAAAAAAATCAAATCAGAGGACAACAACAATATTGTTTTTCATCATTGTGTAAGGAGCCACCACTAAAGCACAGAATCCCACAGCTAAGCAGCCTGGAACCTACTATTTTGCTGGTTTTCCCTTTCTAATGCATTCTCTACAAGTCACTCAGTCAACAATTGTAAAATGGTTTCCCTTCCCTTCGATTAGCATATACTATATGCTAAGTCCACTCCTCTGAGCAGTGAGGATAGGAAGAAAAAGCAATGACATTCCCTGCCCTCCAGGGACTAACGTTCTAAAAGGAAAGACAGGATGCACAAAAATACATGAAATACACACAAAATTCATACCGTAGATACGTATGCTGTAACCTTAGAGGAGAAGGCACTCGCAGCTTGGTGATGGAACAAAGGCTAGGGACTTAATCAAAGAGAAACACATTGAAGTGGGCCAGAGTTTCAGAGTAAATGGGAGCAGGACAGTTTCTGGACATGGTATTTCATGGACATTGGTATAGGGATGGCCAGGTAAGGAAACTCCAACCACAATGCATGTTGGCACTTTCTCTGTAAAGGGTAATTGGAGAACACTTCTCAGAGCCCTGAAAGGTTAACTGACTTGTAGAGGCTGGAGCTGGGGCCTGAACTCAGGGCTTCCTGACTCCAAGGCCAGTGCTCCATCCCCTGAACCAAGACACCGCTCTTCAGAGTAAATAGCAGAACTATTATCAACTCTCACATACGAATAATTTCCTTCTCTCTCAGCATCATCCTGAGGTATTATCTCCAGTTTCTTGGGCATTGGCGAAGGAAGAGCTGAGAGAGAAGGCTCAGGTTTCAGTGACTCCCACAGGAGCACTGCCTCTCTGTTTGGTCCCTTGGCCAGAATTCAGATTCTCAACAAGCGCGACCAGGCTCTCAGCTGCCTCAGGATGCTGGCAGCACTCCTGTGTTTGGAGAAAACATGGCAGTTCTCATTGCACCTGGCTCTTCACTTGGCCCATACCCTGATTTGTCCTCTCTGCCTCTGGTGACTCCCAGGTGCCGGACATGCCAATTGTCCTACCTCCTGGCATGCAGTAAACTCCTCAGTAAGGAATGCCCCTCTAAAATGCAATTACTCTGTGCCCAGCCCTGATAAATGGAATTCTGGGATTTTCTTCCAGTAAGTGATGCTCTCAGGGCCTGAGCCCTGTTTTTAGTCATTTTCAGTCATGTCTGACTCTCTGTGACCCCATTTGGGTTTTCTTGACAGAGACACTGGAGTGATTTGCCATTTCCTCCTCCAGCTCATTTACGGATGAGGAAACTGAGGCAAACAAAGTTAAATGACTTGCCCAGGGTCACCCAGCCAAGAAGTGTCTGAGGCTGGATTTGAACTCAGGGAGGTGAGTCTTCCTACTCCAAGCCCCATGCTCTGAGCACTATGGTGCCACCTAGCTGTCCTGTGCATTATGAAACATCTTGCTGTATTCCTTGTATGAACACATAATAGGTGCCTAACTCATGCTGTTAAAACTGAAATCATCATTCAGGGCCAGGAACATTTTAAAGATGGGAGTTCTAGGAAGGGGAGAAATAAAACAGAAAACACTTGACTTTCACATTTATCAGGATACTGTCCATTAAACATATGCAACACTTATAGGTACTAAGATCTTAAGTAGTTTGATCATGGTTACAAAGCTAATATGTTTCAAACTCAGCACTAGAACCCAGGTCTTCCTGACCACAAAGCCTAATATTTACCTCTAAAGTGTTAATTATATGTTGGGGTTACATGGTGATGGAAGAAGTTGGACAAGCTACATATTCCAGAGTTTAGACAAAAGGAGCTCACTTTTAAGCTTGGGAAGTGGAAATGCAAAAAATCCAGACAGAATATTTTTATTATTATAGAAATAGAATCTCTCAAATTTGCTACAGCCTAGTTGTGGCTATAACTTTAAGCAGGTAAACTGTCAGTAATGCTTTTAGTACTATGGTTTTGGTAAAGAGCCTTGATGAAGCATCGTTTCAATTAATTATTCATAGCATTAATCATTCAAAGACTATTAAAATTTAGTTTATGGACCTAATAGAAGGTAAGTAGAAAAGAAAGGGAAGGGGAGAGAGAGAAAAAAAAGAGGATATACATTTTTTAAGTGGAATCGACAGAGGGCTGGCCTTGGAGTCAAGGCAGACCTGGGTTTAAGTCTTGTCTTCAATATATACTGGCCAAGTGTTCTTGGACAAGTCACTTAACTCCTCAGTTCTTCTGCTGCTGACATCTGTCCTTAAAAGAAGTCCAAGGGCCCTCACAAGAAATTCCTTCACAAGAAAATGCATCAGATAGTGAAATATTAGCTCCCAGAGAAGGTGATCAGTTGTGGAATTCTGCAGGTGAGTTGTAGATCTTTACACAATGATGAAAAAGAATACTGTTGCTGTCCTCCAAGGGTTTACTTTTTTTTTTTCCACAAAGTGTTCCTCAACCGTGCCCCAAGCAACTAAGACAACTCACATATGGATTTCCAATTTGCATTGTTGGAGGGAATTTCCACACCAGGAATTACCCACACCAAGAACATAAGTGTTATTGAGAGAGAGAGAGAGAGAGAGAGAAGGACATACTAATAATCAGTTTTAACAAAAGGGGGGCCCAATGGAAATCCTGTCTGCTGCCCTCCATTTTCAGCCCTCTCCATTTTGCTGGCCCATGGATTAGACCGAATCTGTGATCAATGAATGAAACAGCCTGGGATGAGATCATAGCGAATGGGAGCAAATTAAGTAAAGTGTTTCCACCAGGAGACTGCCTCAAATTCCTGGGCTTTTGTCAGTTTGTGTCAAAACATTCACATTACTTAACGTATATTTTGCATTATTTACTAAATGAAAAATATACAGTGCCAGCAGCTGGGGGGAAAAGTCAGCTTTCTGCATATGTTGTCAAGTTCACACTCCGGGCTCTGAAATCACTTAGTCTGCAGAGGCCTTCTGAGACCTGCTCTGTTCCAGAAAGCCCTTCTCATCTTATCATGCGTGCTCCTGCCAAATCCCACCAGGACCTTGGAAATGTTTTTGGATGCGGAGACATCATTTACGCCTTCACATAGGCAGGTATCTCAGGCTGTAACCTGGACCCTGCTGCTCGTAGGGGAGAGATAAATAAAAGAACAGCAATGAATGTAGCTCCCAGAAAAGGTTTCTGGATTGTAACACAAGCGATTAGTTATCCAGAGTAGCTTGTTACCCTTTGTTGCCAACAATTAAAAATAAAATAGAGGCACATTAATGTTGCTTTTCACAGGTGGGCATCCCAGTCTTGGAGACATAAAAAGAAGTGAGCAGGAACTGCCCCAGATGTTTGATTTAATTAAGACTGAAAGTTGGGGAATCTCTGGTGAGGGTCCTCTTTGGCCCTTGGACATCTTTTAGGCAAAAGAAGTCAGTAGAGCCTGGATGGACTGAAAAATAGTGGGCTTGTTGCCATTCGATGTCAAAATGTGGGGAGGGGGGGATTAGAGGGTGAGAAGGGAGAGGAGAGAGCAGAGAAGGGACAGGGGAGAAGAGGAGATGAGAGGGTTAAAAGAGGGAGGGGCAAGAGGGGGAGAAGAAAGAAGGGAAGAGGAGAGAAGGGAGAAAGAGGGGGAGAGGAGAGAGGTGAAAAGAGAGCAAAGAGAGGGAGAAGAAGGAAGGGAAAAGGGAAGAGCAGGGAAGGAAGAGGAGAGGGGACAGTTGAAAGGGGGAGAGGAAAGAGAAGGAGAAGAAACGGGGAAAGGAGATATGGGAGAGGGAATAAGGGTAAGAGGAGAGCCTAAAGCAGTTCTTCTCATAAAAACTGAAGAACCAAACTTGATCATTAATAGGTGAGGAATGAGGGTACAGAGAAGTCAGAGGTACTTCCTTGACTGGGCTGAAATACATTGCAGTTCAGTTTAATGTTCCCTGTCCCTTTTTTTTGCCGGAACTTGGATATTTCTTTTCATTTTCAGCATATTTGCGTGTCTCTGTGCCCCTGAAGATAAGTTAACTTTGTAGCTGTCAGCCAAGATCTGGGTATTCATTCCCCCCACTTCCCTCACTCCCTCTTATCTTTTTTTCTATCCTTGGCACCTTTGACAACATGTAACAGAGCAGGAGCTCCATAAAAACTCATTGGTCGACTGGTTGGTTGGTTGGTTAGTTGGTTGGTTTGTGGAGGCCGACAATTACAATCCTTCCCCCACAAAAAAGCAGAAATTGTCCCTGTAGGAATATTTCTTAAGTAGAAAGTAGGGGAATTTGGTAGATTTCTTAGAAAAGTACTTCTCCCAAGCTGTTCCAAATGATTTGGAATGCTCTTTCCCGTTCTAGGGGCAGTGTGATAACAATAAACAGATACTAGTTCTGGCATGAGATGATGGGTCTAAATGCCATCTCTGAACATAACTACTCAGTGACCTTTGGAGAATCACATCACTTCCACTGCCTCAGTTCCTTATCTGTAAAAGGAGGATCCTAAACTAGGTGTCCTCTGAGCTTCTCTCTGGCTTCAGATCTATGATCTGATGCTTTTAAACAGGTGAGCAGGGTAGGAAAAGTAGGAAACTCAAGTAGGATGTCGGGAGGAGAAGGATTTACAAATTGTCTTTTATAGTACTCTCTAGTCAGTGTCATAACAAGGGGACTTTGTCTCAAGCCACTAGAATTTAAAGGGCAGGCCCAGCACTTTCAATGAAGCTGAGAACCAAGTTAGCAAGAATAATTAGTGAAAGGAAAAAGCTACTAGATGTCATGTTCCTACTTTCCCTGAGGCTTTACCCTATATAAATAAGCTCCTCTGTAGCCCAGTCTCATGGCATCCTGAAGTCTCCATTCATAGGTCCTTGAACTGCAGCACTTCTTCACTACTTCCCAACCTCATTCACCTCAAAAAGTTGATTCTGGTCTGCATTTTCCATTGCTCACCTCATGAAATTTTTTGTGACACTTGCCCTGGGTAACAAAAGTGCTTATTATGTTTTTTTCTGTGGAGTCAGACAAGTCAAATGCAATAAGCTGGTGGGGAGAGGAGGGGTTGTTACACAAATTTATATTATCATCTACTACTATGACTGATGACAGGGGGAAAGACTACTGACCTTAATATATCAACCCCTCCCTTATCTGGTCTCGGCTTCATCTAAGGAACACAATCATATTTCTTTATCCACACCTTACTACATTATATGGGATCTCAGGATCCCTTAACAGATATTTTGAAAGTTTAACTATCATATTAAAGGTTCTCTCAGCTGGAAGAGATGGAAGTTGTGTTTCCAGCAATAAAAGACAAGCTGTCAATCTGTTAAATAAATTTCTACTAAAAACTAACTGCACACATAGAGTATTACCATAATTTATTAGAACAATTAGAATGCATCCTTGTTGTCTTCTAATTAGATTATTCCTGGTTCTGGTAATTACACTAGACAGGAGAGAATAATAGTTTCAGGATTCTAAGATCATCTACAGATGATGTGAAGAGAGCACGATCAATAATGTTGATCTCCAGAACATTTAAATTCCCAGAAAGAGATATTTTATCATGAGCGAGTCGTCTCTTCTCATCAGCATTATTCCTCAGCGTCTGTGTTCATCTTCTCCTGAGTTGAAAAGTGAAGGTTTAGCATAAATGATGGGCGTTTGTTCAAGTGTCAGGATCATCCGAAGGCTAGTCCACCTTTGCCTTTCTGGGGCTTGGATGCTGGTGGTATCGCTTCAGTAGAAAATACAAATGAGTAACGGGAAGCAAAAGGACTCAAGAGACCCTGAGGAGGAGCCACATGTGGGTATTTGAGATCAAACAAGTTCTGGGTTCTGATCCTAGAAGAGGGTCAAAAAGGTTTTCAAATTGATGAAGCATTATTGAAAATGAGATGGAGAACGCTGAGCAGAAAATGGGAAGAAATGGGCCACCTTATTCTAGATGGGATTTTAAAGAAACACAGTACTGAAATGTCCACCTAGGAGGACGATCAGTTCATCTACAAGCATTTATTAAGCACTTACTGTGTAACAGAAATTGGAGATGTTATCAATATCATTGAGAGATAGTAGATGTTATTTCCATTGGGATAACATTAAGGAAAGGAATGGTAACTGTCTTTGGGGCATTTTGGTCAAAATCAATTCAACAAATATCAGGCATTCAGTTAGCTGTTGAAAGGAAAATTCTTCATTTGGGCTTTTACCCTGATTAACAGCGCAAAAGTAAAAAAAGAGAATGAAAAGGAGTTTGTTATAAGTACATCAGCATAGCCACAGATGTTGGCTGATCACTGGAGATCAGCCATTGAAGCAAAGTGGGGCCAGCTTTCTTTGGAATCTTTCGAAAAGAGAAAAAGACAATTCAGATAGGTCAAGGTCAGCAAAAGGGGCTGGGCCCTCGCATCTCAGTTCCTTCCCAAGGTAACGAGTACGTGACAACTTCCAGATACATACAGGTAGGGGGTGACTTGACTATGTGACAAATATCAGGCGACTGGATGACATCTTTCCCCAACATGATGATGACAATGGTGATGACTATAACAATGATGATGATGACGATGATGATGCTGATGGTGGTGATGCTGATGGTACTACCGATGGTGATGATGGTGGTGATGCTGATGGTGATGATAACTGGTATTTATATAGCTCTTTAAGATTTACATAACCCTTTACAAATATTATCTCATTTTTATTTTCATAACAATTTTGGAAGACAGGTGCTATTAATATTAGCCCTATTTGATAGAAGAGGAAACTGAGGCACAGATAGGTTAAGTGGCTTGCCAGGGGTTACACAGCTAATAAGGGTATGATTCTCAATTTGAATTCAAGTCTTCCCGACTCCAGGTCCAGCACCATCCACAATGCCACTTAATATCTGTGTGTTCCTGATTAACTTGCAACTATGACAAGAGAATTGTTAAAGACATAGTGTGGGATGATGCAAAGAATGCTAGTTTTGGAGTCATTGGACCTGGTTGCAAGTCCTGGATCTGCCACTTACTATTTGTGTGACCTTAGGGAAAGTTACTTAACATCGGTGGGCCTCATTTTCCTCATCTAAGCTGGACTGAACTGAACGGAATTGCCTTTACGGTCCCTACCAGCATGAATTCTAAGCTACTATGAACCTGGCATTTCCTGCTGGATCTCAGCTACCCAGCACACATGCCTGTGCCACCCTGCTCTTAAATGAAATCTCATCCCCTTCTGCTTAAGTGACATAGCCTGGGCCCAGCTCCTGCAATGTAAAGGCCTAATGAGAAAATGTCTAGACAGTATTGACCTGATACCACAAACAGACTCAAAGTATTGCTTCCTTTCTCTCTGTGTCCAAATGACACCCAAACCAGGGTCTTTCCTAAGTACCCAAAATGCTTTCTTTTCCCAAGGGCATTTTTTTCAGGTACTTCTAGAATAGATCCTTCTCCTCAATATAAATAAGGACTTTGAATGTTTAATAACAAGTACTTGGAGGAAGAAAGGAAGGAAGGAAGGAAGAAGGAGAGGAAGGAAGAAAGGAAAGATGGAAGGAAGAGAAGGATAGAAAGACAGAAGGAAGGAAGGAGGGAGGAAGAAAGAAAGAAAGGGAAGGTGGGAAGGAGGAAGGAAGAAAGGAAGGAAAGAAAGAAAGAAGGAAGACACACAGGGAGGGAGGAGGTGTGATGTGATGTCACAAGTTTGCTTAATTCCTATCAAAGCAGAGCAGTTCCCTTGGTTTCTGCCCTTCCTGTCTTCATCTCCTCTGATGCTGTGGCCAAAATGAAGCCTGATACATTAAAACAGACAGAGGCTTCTAGAAAGCAAAGTCTCAAAGGAAGATAGTTTTTCTTATTCAAATAAAAAGAAACAAACATCTTGTTATGTTGAAAAAGTGTCCAAGGTAAAAAAAAATCTATCTTGTTGAAGAAAGTAGAAAGAAAAACATAGCCCAAGGATGGTTCCCACCAACATAAATAGCACCCTCGAAATGCCACCTGAAGTGCAAGATTACCATCTTGTGCTTTTAACCCATATCTTCTCAAAACTCCTTAAAATATTGCTGCCTCAGAGCAAACAGTCAGTCCCTTGGGTCTATGGGTTCTCTCCATTGTTGATTTAGAGCCAGGCAAGCCTTCCATTCACACAGAAATGTGAAATTCTAACAGGAATGACACCTGGATAACTAGAAACCTTATCTACAGATAACATTGGGCACTTCCCCAAATGAGATGCCTTTAATTTATTGCAAGCTTAGTAAAATCCTACATTTGTCTGAAAGGAAGCGAAAGGAAACCAATCATGAATTCTTCTTCCTCTGTGCTAATGAAAGGAGCCAGAGAATGACACATTACTCATGTCTTTGCCTCCTCCTCCTCCTCTTCCTCCTCTTCCTCCTCCTCCCCCAACAGTAGCAACAGGAAGGTCTGGGAGTAGAGGCAGCCAGCATGTCATATTGTCACAGGATATATTTAGCTTTGAGGTCATGTTGGCTGTATAAAGCTCTGAGCCAGCAAAATATGGATGTGTCCTCCTCAGTACACAGAAATGGAAATAAGGATGGAAAATGAAATTCGGGTATGTGTTTAAAAGGATGGGAAGTTATTTAAAAGCAAGAAACTACTTCTGATTGAGGAAGATTTCTACAGAGGAAGCAATTTTTTTTTTCATAAAAATGTGGCCCCAAGCATAAATATCTTACAAATATAAGGAAGGTTTGTCACTCTATCTCCTGAGCCACCTATGGAAGTCATATAATTTCTATGAATCTCGGTTTCCTCTATAAAATGAGATGCTAAGATAACACATATAAAGTGCTTTAGAAACATTAGAGGGTCATGTAAATGGTATTGATTATTATTGTATTTATGCATATACGTGTATATCAGGGTATACAAGTCTAATAAATGTTATTAATGTGACATGTAATTAATATATTATATTATACATGTCTAATAAATGTATGTGTTATATAATAGTATGTGCATGTATATTTATATATTGTGCATTTATGTATATGTAAGGATCCATAAGTCTAATAAATATATTATATATAATATAGAGGCTTTTCTAAGTCTAATATATTGTATAACATTTGTTAGACTTATATATTATATATTTATTAGACTTGTAGACCCTTACATACACACATATATAAATACATTCTAGATAATATTGTACATATTATAGACTCTTAGTACTAAAAAAAACACCTTGGAGTCATCTAGTCTTCATTGCTACTACCTTTACCATCAAACCAATTCAGGGAATCCATTCTATATTTAAATAATTCTAGAGGAGACCATTTAATAAGGCTTTTATTCTTTAAAACTGGGTTTTCATCTCAACAAATAAACATGTATTACATACCGGCTATGGGCAGGTTATTAGCATACAAATGCAAAATCATCTCTGCCCTTTTGCATTCCCCTGGGAAAAAACAGAATATGTTCACATACAGATAAATACATATCAAGGGAATCTGAGAAGCCAGAAAACTCGAACAAATGTTGGGATGCAGAGGAGAGGGAGATCAGAGAGGATTTCACAGAGGAAGTGACATCTGAGTTAAAGGAAGCATTAAAAAAACATTCTGGATGGCAAGGATGAGGGAAAAAGACATTGTAGGCATGGGATGTCTTCCAGCCTGAAAAGATGCAGAGGAGAAAGATGATAGAATATCAGAAATCACAGAATTACTAATTAGTTAATTAGCTTGTAGTGTATGTGTGTGCACATGAGTGGGGGGTGTTATAACCAATTGCAGTATATGTGTGTGCACATGAGTGGGGGGGTTACAGCCAATTTGGGAGCACTCTCTAGGCCAGATGGGACATTTAAATTTTATCCTAGAGGCAAGAGAGAACCACCCAAGATGGGGATGGAATAAGAAACAACCATTTATTAAGTATCTACTATGTGCCAGCCACTGTGTTAAGGATTTTGCAAATATCTCATTTGAGATAATAAAACTTAAAGTTAGGGGAGGATGAAATGGTTCAGTTTGTGCCTTAAGAAACTAATGTTCCCTTCTATGTGTGCATATGGTTGGGTGAAAAAGAGACTAGAAATCAGGGAACCAAAGGTATTATAAGACAGACCTCGAGATATCATTTTAGATTGGTTAAAATGATAGAAGGGGAAAGTGATAATGTTGTAGGGAATGTGGAAAAATTGGGACGCAGAGTCATTGTTGGTGGAATTGTGAACCAATCCAATCATTTTGGAAAGCAATCTGGCATTTGAGTTATTATACCCTTTGATGGAGCAATACTACTACTTGGTCTGTTGACAAAGATAACTAGGGAAAAAGGAAAAGAACCTCTATGTTGTAAAATGTTTACAGAAGCTCTCTCTTAGAAATTAGAGGGATGCCATCAGTTGGGGAATGGTTGAATAAGTTGGGCTATATGACTGTGAAAGAATACTACTGTGCCATAAAAAATGATGAGCTCGATGATCTTAGAAAAACACGAATAGACTTACACGACATAATGAAGAGTGAAATGAGAAGAACCAAGAGAAGGTTGTATACGGTAACAACAATATTGTTTTAAGAACAACTCTGAGTGTCTAAGGCATTTCGACTATTATAAATACTAAAATTAACTGTAAAGGACCTATGAAGAAAGATACTATTTGCACCCAGAGAAAGAACTGATAGACTATATGTGTGTGTGTATATAAACATATATATATATATATATACACACACATATATACACACAAATATGCATATGTATTGTGCATATATGTATATATAATATATATGTATGTGTGTATATATGTAGATATATATATAATATTTATATGAGTTATTTTAACTATTAGAAATACTCAAATTAACTATGAAGGACATATGAAGAAAAACATTATCTGCATCCAAAGAAAGAACTGATAAAAGTATGTATAGGATAGTTTTATATTTAAAAATACGTATATTATCTAAACATATATGTATATATATGTATATTTGCATCTAATGGTAGCCATTTCTAGGGTGGGAGGAGAAGAAGAAAGAAAAGCAAAAAAATTGCATGATAACTTTGCTGTATATTAAAAGGAATAGCAATTTCTGCATAGTTGACTTGCAGTTTCACGTGCAATCATCTTTTTTATTGTACTATGTTACGGAAATACTTATTTTGTTCCAAAAAGTAAAAAAAAAGACAGGATGTGACAATGTAATAAGAAAGGTACAAAATAAGTACTCTAGAACTTAGTCAAGAGGAGTTCATTGTCAAAGGAAAATATCATTTCTTCTCCTTCCCTTCCCTTCTCCAGGCTGCTCAATCCACCATAGCCTCTACCACCCCTTGGTGTCGGCTGTAAATTAGATGAATTTAGTTACAGCTTTCAGATATAATTCTCCTACATTTCAGGCACAGTACCTGGCACATAGCAAATACTATATAAATATTAGTTATTTATTATTATTTATTATGATTATTGCACTAAACCTATTAATATTGTGAATACTGTGGTACTTCTGGGAGCAGAACCAACCAAAATGGAAAAGTAGAGTAGCACTCAGCCAAGATCTCCCCACATTCCTCTCCAAACAACTTTAAAATAACACTTCAAATTGAATTCTGAAATCCCAGTTGAATTTTAAATAAAATAGTAGTAAAGAGATTATAGCAATATATCATAAAGATTGCACACTATGATCAGGTAGAATTTGGACAAGGAATGCAGGGCTATTTCAGTATTAGGAAAATAGCATAATTGACCACATAAATAACAAAAAATTGTACGATTATATCAATAGATGCAGAAAAAGCTTTGAAAAAATATACCTCCCATTCCTATTAAAAACACTAGAAAGTATAGGAATCAATGGAGCCTTTTTTTTTTATTTTCTTCTTTTAATCTTTACATATTCTTTGAATTTCTGAAATCAATACAAAACTGAGTATACAAAAAATATATTTATAAAGATCATTTACTAAATTTTAATCATTAATGCCAACAGAAGTGTCATATCACTCTGATTGCTAATTTTTTAAGAAAATATTTTTAATCATTTAACCTTTCTCCCTTAACATGTTAATTAAACTATGTTTCTCTACATCACCATTTTTAACAGTTTCTTGAGAATAATTAATGAAAACAGCTTATTTTAAACAAGAAATTTATTTAAACAAGATGTTTGACTTGAAGGAAAAACTATCTAGGACCAATTTTTTTTATAGTAATTTACCCCTACTGGGAAACAGAGATTGCCCTACATGTAACAGCTACGTACAAAAAAAAAAGTCATAAAAGCATCATTGGTTTTGCAATGATAAAGAAAAACACTGAAATTATCCAATCAAACAAGGCACACAAGGATTTTTTGTGCATTTGTGGTTGTTAAACAGTAAGAGCAAAATAACTTACTGGAACATAAGGTTAAAAGTTGAACTAGCACGCCACCAGTGGAGAAAAGAGGTATTATCACAGAACCAGTTTGTTTTTCCCCTCCCCATCTCCATTTGACTTTATCAAAACATACCACTGGCCATTTAGTTAACAAAATATGCATTATGCCTGTGCACATATACCAGCTACTTTATGTACAATAAAGGAATGGGGGAAAGGAATCAAAGAAGGGAGAAAACTATACTGCGGGAGTCAGGATGTGGATGAACCAAATCTTGGTTTTCTAATTGTGAACATATTGTTTTCCTTGGGAGCACAGTTCTGGAGTAGAGTTGCCTCCTGTCTGCTTCTGGAATACTTCAATGGGATCTTCAGCCTCCATTTCCAACTGGGCAGGTGTATCTGTTTCATTGATTGGTTGCCCATCAAATGTTAATTTGATCTGCCTCATTGACAAACCCCATTGTTCACAATAGGCTTTCATTATTTTGCTAAGTGGTGTGTACCTCTTAATCTTAAATTGTACCAGCAAACCATCTTGCCTTGCCACCTTCCAATGAATGTGGTCATTGTTTTCAGTTTTGACTCCTCCCTCTGCTTTTCGTTGGCCTTGGTGAGTCCAGGGAGGGTCCTCAGCTGCTGCTTCACAAAAGAAGCACCAGGATGGTCCACTCCAAGAGAACATGGGAGAAGCACCAGTGGCAGGAGCAGGAAGGAGCAGGAAGAAGAGGAGGAGAAAGATGATGATGGTGATAGTGAGGAAGAGAAGGAGAAGAAAGAGGAGAAGGAAGAGGAACAATGGAGCCTTTCCTAAAATGATAAGTAGTATCTATCTAAAACTAATAGCAAGCATTATCTGTAACAGAGATAAATGTGAAACTTTTCCAATAAGATTGGAGTGAAGCAAGGATGTCTATTATCACCACCATTATTCAGCATTGTAGTAGAAATGCTAGCTGTAGTAAAAAGACAAGAAAAAGAAATTGAAGGAATAAAAATAGGCAACAAGGAAACAAAATTATCACTCTTTGCAGATGATATGATGGTATACTTAGAGAATCAACTAAAAAAACTAGTTGAAATAATTAACAACTTCAGCAAAGTTGCAGGATATAAAATAAACCCACATAAGTCATCAACATTTCTATATACCACCAACAAAATCCAACAGCAAGAGATAGAAAGAAAAATTCTATTTAAGATAACCACAGACAACATAATATACTTGGGACTCTACTTGCCAAGACAAACCCAGGGATTATATGAACACAATTACAAAAATAAATAAAGACAGATCTTAAAAACTGGAGAAATATTAATTGCTCATGGGTAGGCTTGAGTTAATAAAATAAAAATGAAAATTCCACCTAAGTTAATTTACTTATTCAGTACCATACCAATCGAACTACCAAAGAGTTCTTTTATAGAGCTAGAAAAAATACTAACAAAATTCATCTGGAAGAACAAAAGGTCAAGAACATCAAGGGAATCACTGAAAAAAAAAGTGAAGAAAGGCTGCTTAGAAATTCCAGATTTCAAATTAAATTACAAAGTGGCAATCATTGAAACGATTTGTTATTGAGTAAGAAATAGACTGGTGGATCAATGGAGTAGATTAGGTACACAGTACATAGTTGTAAATGACTATAATATTCTAGTGTTTGATAGAACCAAAGATCCAAGCTTTTGGAGTAAGTATTCAACTTCTGACAAAAATTGCTGGGAAAACTAGAAGGCAGTTTGGCAGAAATTAGGCATAGATGAACACCTCACATCATATGTCAAGATAAGGTCAAAATACACACGAAGGACAATATTATAAGTAAATTAGGGGAGCATGGAAAAACATACCTGTCAGATCTACGGATAAAGGGAGAGTTTATGACCAAAGAGGAGATAGAGTTGATTAAAGGAAATAAAACAGATAATTTTGATTACATGAAATTTAAAAAGCTTTGCACAAACAAAACTAATTTAGCCAAAATTAGAAGAAAAACAATAAACTGGGGAGTGTTGTTTTTTTTTTTTTGCGACAAGTTTCTCTGATAAAGTCCTTGTTTCTCAAATATATAAGGAACTGAGTCAAATTTATAAAAATAAGAGCCATTCATCTGCCATTAAATGGTCAAAGAATATGAATAGGCAGTTTCCAGAAGAAGAAATCGACACTATCGATAGTCACATGAAAAATTATCCACTACTTATAGAAATGCATATCAAAACAACTCTGAGATATGACCTCATTCCTATCAGATTGGCTAACATGACAGAACAGGAAAATGATAAATGCAGGAGGGGATGTTGAAAAAATGAGACACTAATTCACTATCAGTGGAGTTGTGAACTTATCCAAATATTCTAAAGAGCAATTTGGAACTATGCCCAAAGGGCTATAAAACTGTGCATACACTTTGACCCAATAATATCAGTCCTAGGTCCATATCCCAAACAGATCAAAGAGAGGAAAGAAAATGTACTTGTGCAAAAATTTTTATAGCAACTTTTTGTGGTGGCAAAGAACTGGAAATCAAAGTGATGCCCATCAATTGTGGAATGGATGAACAAGTTGCAATATTTTATTATGACGCAATACTATTGTGCTATTAGAAATTATGAGCAGAATGGTTTTAGAAAAGCATGAGAAGATGTATATGAACTGATGCAAAGTGAACAGAACCAGTAGAACATTGTACACAGTAACAGCAATGTTGTATGATGCTTGCCTTCTTGAGGTGGGGGGGGAGAGAAAGGAAGAGAATTTGGAACATAAAAGTTTAAAAATGATTGTTCAAATATTTTTTACATGTAATTGGAAAAATATTTAATGAAATAAATAACAATGATTTAAAAACTATGGACAATGTAAATTTCTGTTCAATAAAATAAGCGACAGTGTGAAAAGAGTTCTGAAAAAAAAGATTATGCATACCATGAGAGAAGATTCAAAACTATTTCAAAAGTATAAAGGATAATAGGAAATTAATGAATTATACGGACTCCCCACTTTTTTGTTTGTTGCTCAATCTGAATTCCATGCTGAGGTTGATATTTCCAAAGTCACAGATTCTGGTTGCTGAGCAGCCCAATGAGACCAACTAATGTAAAATTTCAAGAGTTGAGAAGGACCTCAGTGGTCATTGGGAAAGTCTTTCTTAAATGCATATGCATAGCAAACTCTAAAATTTATTTCCTTTCATATTGAATAGAGCTTCTGGAAGGATTATTATTGAGAGCTAAGAGGTGTTGAAACTGAAGAAGGTAGGGAATGCCTACCATAAGGAGAGGGACCTCACTGCCTCCATAGGCAGCCCATTCTTCATTTGGAGAGTTCTCAATATGAAGTCTCTCTTTAGATAAAGCTAAACTAAACTTGGCTCTTTGCTCCATTCATCCGTCTTCCATGGCCATGAAAAACAAGTCTTTTCTCCTCCAGGTGACAAGGAGATTTCTAAATGAGGAAAAGAAAATCTTCCAAAAGGAATCTCTTTCAGCTACATTGGCAAGAGAGGCAAACTGAAGGAATCTGTGAATACCTATCTAGTAGAATTCATTCCTATGTCACTTGCACCAAAATTAGCCAATGCACTACCCAAGAAATCTAGGGTGAAGATGATGGATTTGTACCCTTACAATAAAGAACAGCAAAAAAAAGAATGTCAAGTAAGGTTTTATATTAGTCGACATTTCCAAAGATGCACTCATTTGGGGGCCTTATCTGAACTCCCTTCAGGGCACACTGTTATGGGAATAAAGCAGGCCAAATTAAATCTAGAACTCCAGGCACAATTTTTCCCCTGTCACATGGTGACAAAATACTTTCATGGTGGATTTATGATGCCAGGTAACAAAGATACACTTTGACTTTTTTGTTCCTACTTTGTACTTCCAAATTAATACCACACACCACTGCTGCCATCATTGTAAATTTGTATGGGGCTTATGGCTATCTCCCGTAGGTACTTTCTAAATGATATAATCCAGATATCATTGTCTTTGGGTACCCATCGGCATTGGTCTATTTTCTCTTCTTCCTTACTGATATCTCCTTTTGATGACTTTCATAAGATATTTAAGCTTTCATTTTTTTTACTAAGGTAAATCTCTTTTAAAAAATTTCTTCTTCTCATTTCTAAGCCTTCCTGGACTTTAGTACAATTTCTGTACATTGACTGAGGCTTATATCGCCACATTTAGAAATTTGTGAACTTTACTGTGAAACTGACTCTTGCAGATAATGATTGGAAATGATAACTAAGAGCAGAACTGTGGCCTTCCAACTACAGACTGTCGACTCTCACTACATACACTGCTCTTGGTCTCAGATCTTTGCTGTTAACAGTTCAGCCAATTTGAAAAATACTATTTTTATCCATGACCAAAATCCCACATGATAGGAACCTTCAAGCCCCCAAAGATTTTAACTCAACACATTGAAAAGTGTTTTAGTTTTCCCAAATATGCAAACATTTTAATTTCTCTGCACTGATGAGTTTTGTTTTGTCTTGTTTGGGGCAATTTGTAGGCTGACATGATACATGGAGCTCAATTTCCCAAAGGAGGATACAGAGCCATCACTGGCATGGGGAGGTTGGATCTTTGCTTCAGGAGATAAAATGTAGCATGGCAGGAGGACCCAGCCCATGGCTTGCTTTTACCCTACGAATTTCTCTCCTGCTCAGCAAAATTCATCGGGTAATTGGACAACAAGATGCATTAAACTTAAAACCAGCAGACATCTTAGATGCCATGGAGTCCAAGACCCTCATTTGCAAATGAGGAAACATAAGTACAGAGCAACTGAATAACCTGCCCAGGGTCACACAGCTAGTAACTATTTAAGGCTAAATTTGAACCCCAGTCTCCCTACCTCAAACTCCCATGTTCTAAAGGAAACAGTAGCACAGACTTTCTCCTGTGCTTGGACACATTGTTAAGGATATTCTCAGAAAGCATAGCATTTTTCAAATATATTTACTATAGTTACCCGGGGAGACAGAATATTTTTAACTCCGGAGCTGCAAAGCTGTCTCCTGGAAGGGTTGTCCAAGGATATCTAGAGAGGCAAAAGAAAGGGGAAGAAGAAAGGAAAGAAGAAACTCATTGGAAAGACTAGTTCTGCCTTGGCAAATGGATAGAGGTTTGTTCTGAACATCTCTTAACTCATGGCATTTACCCCCGTCTCCTCCGAATACTGATATGGACCAGGATGACCAGGTCATGAAAAGATCAGTGTCATTTTTTAGGCTGCACAGAAAACAGGGAGAGAATTGTGTTGGGGACTCAAATGCTATACCAGCAGAGGGAAAGGTCTAGTAAGCCCTATCATTTGGGAAAAAGTCTGGCAAGGAACTATGTATTGGCTGATCCCAGAGCTGGAAGTTTGGTCACCAGGTTAGGATGATTTTTGGCCATGGCACCTCATGGAATATATCCACAAAGGCACAGAGATCTTAAAATTCAGCCCAAAGGGAGCATATCAACAGTTGTATGATTATTGACTAGAATAGAGAAATCCCTTGAATGAGTACTTTTATATCTAAATTTCTAATTATAGCCTTGGAGTGGGGTGGACCAAATCCAGCCAGATGAGTAAAGGAGATGCTTTAGGAGGTAAGTGACTTCCTTTTAAGTGAGGAAAGAGACAGAGATGGGACCTATGGTATTACAAGTGATGTTAAGGAACAGTTGACAACTGAAGGAGGTCAGCACCCCTTTTACAACTTATAGTCTTAAAGAGTCACCTGAAACCCTGAGAGTTTAAGCAACTTGCCCAGAAAAAATAGCCAGCAGATATCTGAGGCAGAGCTTGATCTGTGGGCCGCCTGGCTTCAAGGTCAGCTTTCTATCTACCATGCCTCTATAGAGTATGTTGATTGATTGATTGATTGATATGGTTCATTGAATGGCAGCCTACTGAAAAACATTATGATATAGAATAGAGTTCTAATGAACTTAAACATATATGCATATATACACACTATATACATATACAAGTAATGTATATGTTCATTTGTATATAATTTATTCATAACTATTTCATTATAATCATATTCCTTTGTAGCCTTATTTTATTTTATGCATTAAAAGAAACAATCTCTGGTTTCCAAAGGGATCCATGACAAGACCCCTTGAACAAAGGGTGGAGTGCTAGACCTAGAGTCAGGAGCCCTAGATCTAAATCCACCTCAAACACTTATGTCACCACAAGCAAATCCTTTCTTCAAAGACTTGGTCTCATTTCTGTAGAATGGGGATAATGGTTTGAACTCAAGTTTTGAGAAGATTTACTGTTGCTATTGCTACTAGTGTAAACAAAAGAACACAACTATTTTAGTGATAAATTTCCCAACCAATTTGAGGAGTAATGTTCTCACCCCATTGTAAGAAATGGGAGGAGGAGTTTTGTTTCCACAGAAGTAAAGGTGTGCTTCCCTGCCCTCCCCCACCCCAGCTTTAGCAGAGACCAGGCCTCAAGGTCGATCAGGTGAGAGGTCAGAGGCTTGTACTCATGTGCATACTTTTTGAGAAGGCAGTCTGGGGAATTAGAGAGGCCAAACCCACTTGAACTTATCTAGGGTCTGGTCTTGGTCAAGAATCCAGGCCTACTGATTTGCATAATTTGCATATGTTAAAGAGGGAAAGTAGGGGAAGTAAAAGAATATAGTTTAATCCTAAACTAAGACAAGGAAAATCTAATTAACTTCACTTTTGCTTCTGTATCCTTATTATCCTATTTATATAAACTATATAACCTAGGAAAACTATGTAAAAAACAAAGATTGTAAAGTAACCATGACTCTAGCAGGAGTGGAGGGAATGGTTACCCCTGCTCCTGCAGCTGTATCAGTGTGAGTGTTCCCGCGAGCACTGCACCCGCTCTCCCGGGGAGCGTAATAAAATGCCTTCCTCTGCCCACTCTGGTCCTGAATTCTTTGGGTGTGAATGGGCAAATCACATGGATTTTCCTAAGGTCAAGTGAAGGGAAGCAACAGGCAGCGGAAGCTCGCCAGGCTTACTCCTGGATCTTGTCTTGGGGTGTCCTGTGATCCCCACTGCGGTGTTAAGAGGGCTACCACTCTGGATTCCCTTGGGGAACCCTGTGGTCTGCATGGCCTTCTTAAGGGGACATCACATGGGACTTCCGGCCCTGTCTCGGGAGCCTTGTGATCTTACTGCCATCCTAAGGGGCCATCACTTGGGTCTTCCTTAGGGTCTGACCCCTAGGAGGCCCTGTGATCCCCACAGATTAAGGGATGGCTACCACTTGGTCTTCCTCTGGGAGTCCTGTGGTCTGTACAGCCTTCCCTAGGGATTATCACAGGGTTCTTCTTCAGGACTTTGGCCCTGCCTAGGAAGTCCAGTGATCGCCAAAACCACGTTTCTCACAATTTGGGGGCTCGTCGCGGGATTCTGAAGACCCCAGGAAGGGTGAGTAAGATAGGGCAGAGGGAAGAGCGCTCCCGCTCACTGTTAGAGCGGTCCCACTGTCTTAAGCTGAAAACCCCCTGGAGGCTCTGAAGGACCCGAGACCTTGTTTGAATAAGAAGAGTGTGCAGACGAACGCAAAGGGAACGGCCGGAGACTGCGCAAGTCAGGTCACCTGAGCAAGGTAGGAACAAACGGGTAGTAGTACTGCCTTGTCAAGTCTGGGGGTTCTAGGTTGAGAAGTAAGGTTTGCCTAGAACGGGAAATAAGAGCTCTAAGAAAAGGTACCTGGGGAGGATGGAAAGGATCCTCCTAACATTCCTCCTCCCGTTAGGAAGAATGTTGGCTAGCTGGGAAGACAATAAGTCGACCCAGGGAAAGTACAACTAAGTGGGGAGAATGGATTTCTCCTAGTGCTTGGAAGAAAAGCACTTGTGGGTCGACCCAAGGAAAGTGATTTGGTTTAATATTGGAAGTGAGTCTGAATTCAAATTCTAAATTGTTCATGTGAAATGTCTGTCTAATGTTTTGTCTGTGCCTTTTTGTTCTATGTTCAGGTAAAAATGTTTAACTCTAGGAGACCTTTGGTATTAAAATAGTTAGATAAGGAATCAGAGCTGAAACTGCCAGTCAGCAGGGCTGGGGGCTCTGAATTAAGGGTTGGTTAGATTCTAGAGGAAAAATCTGTGTATTTTGTAGTGAGTTAGCCTATCTAACATCAGGCAAGTGTTTAAACTGTAAAGGGGTCTGTATGAAAAACTGGATGACCACTTTAAAGAGGCTCAGTGGTCTGCTTAGAATGTGATTAAAAATTGTTGGTCATTTTTAAGTTTTAAGGTAAAAAGAAAGCAGCTGGGAAAAAGGAAAGCTGGGTGAGTATGTAATTTATCTATTTGAAATTTGGGTCAAGATTAAGGAAAGAAAGATTGAAATTGGAAATATGGAGAGTAAAGTTTCAGTAAAGATTGGGAAAATAAGAGAGATAGAAGGTAGAGATAAAAGGGGGGGCTGTAGAATGGCGGCTTGAGACCACCTGGTATTCAGTCCACGTGCTCCTCTTGGCCACCCCCTCCCCCCCCACCCCATCTTAGAAGACTGGGTGTGTCAATTAGGATTAGTTAGTGCTTAAGAAAGGTAAGCTCCCTTGCCCTCAAGGGGGCCTGGCAGCCCCACCTAGGGAGGAGCCCTTAGAAAACTGAAAGGGATTTTTCCCTTTATCAGAGGCAGCAGGCTGAAGGGGAAACTGAGAAATAGTTTAGCTTGGTATAAAGAATGAGTGGGGGAATATGCAAGCCCATGTGGTCCTTAAGAGTCCAAAAAGTTTTTTTTTTTTTGAGAGAAGTGCCCACGCCCCTTCCCCTCAAAAATCCTTAGAATCCTTAGGCATTTTGTTAATTGCCAGTATGCATAAGATGAATTTTGTAGAAAGCAGGGTGCCAAATTCAAAACTGGATGGTTCTTAAAGCAAATAATGATATGAAATGAAGTTTTCTTTTTTTTATAAGTTTGACCAGGCAAATATTCCTAATACTAGGCAGAATTAATGTCCATACTCAACCTCCTGTTTATGGGAGAAGAAAAGGGTATGATTAGAAAGGCAGCCATGGAGGGATGAGAAAGGGGACACCCTCCAGGACCAGGAGTGGTAGCTGTGGATAGAAAATTCCCAAATGAAGATCCAAGCTGGGATAACAATATTAAAGAACATCATAGGAATATGCAGGATCTTAGACAATTGGTAATAGAAGGATAAGGGAAGCTGTGCCAAAATCACAGAATATAAGGCTTTTGAAATCAGGAAAAATAAAAAAAAATGAATCTCCTTCTCAGTTCCTAGAAAGAATTAGGAGATATTCAGGATCCTGTTAATGAGGTTAAATCAAAATAAAGGTCGTTAGTGAACCATTGGTTTCTGGGGGTGCTCAAGACCCCAAGGTGCCCACACGCTGGGTCCTGCCGAAGGAATTCGGCTTGGGCCTTCTCGGCCAAGGGAGGCGATGGGGTTTGTTGGAGGTTCACCAGGACGGGTTGTCTTGGGTGGTCCCACCCCTTTGTGATGCCTGTCAGGTGGGCCAGACTTAGTCTGGGCTGAGCTAGATTGAATCTGAGCACCTTCAAGGAGGCAAGATGGAGATTATATACACAAGGATTGTGGGAGGCATTGAGGGGTGGTCTGGGGTGACTAGAGGAGGGCTTTAGGAAGGGTCTTGGGGAGGAGTCTAAGGAGGATGAGATGAGGTCAGACTCCAGCAACCAGGAGAACGGAATTGGGAGTTGGAGGTAGCTGAAGGCATGGATATTGATAGTATCAGGGGTGGGAATTAGCTGGACCATAAAGAGCAAGGCTAGGTAGAGATTTGGGCCTAATGATAATGTAAGGCTTGTGGCCTTAGGGGAAGGCCAGATCTAGTTGGAAGATTCAAGGACAGTTCAAGGGGGCTCCTAGAGACTGTATTCCAGATTGAAGGGGGTTCCCAGAGACTGTGCCCTCATCACTGTGGCCCAAGGGATGCTAAAAGTAAACTTTGTCACTAGGGCATGGCCAGATATAAATAAGAAATTGAGAGAGATGGAGTGAGAGATCAATAGGCGAATTATTGAGAGAGGCTCAGAAAGTATATGTAAGATGGGAGGATGAAAGACAGACACAGAAAGCTCAGGTCATGGCCAATACTATGAGGGAAATTATGAGGAAGCAAGAAGGAAGAGGTGATCATAAACAATCCTTAAGGGAGAATCTCAAAGGGCACAGGGCTTCAGGATATAGAAGAGATGTGGGTAAATGGGCAGGTAGGACAGTCTGTTACTATTGTAATAAAGGACATTTTAAGAGAGAGTGTCCTGAGTTAAGAAAGGAAGAACAGGTAGCTCCCCTCCTCACTTTTGAGGAAGAAGACTATTGGGGTCTGGGGTTCTTTCTCTCTAGACCCAGCTGAGAACCCCTAGTAAACCTAAAGTTTGGGGATCATAAAGAAGACATAATATTCTTGGTAGACAGGGACAGAGAGATCTTCCCTTTGTATACTACCCATTGGGGTAAAAATTGGGAGAAAAATCCTAAAGGTTATGGGAGTTAAGGGTGAGGATTTCCAGGTACTGATCTTAGGCTGGACCCCTATCTATTGGAAGGGTCAACAGGTTTTTGCTCAATTTTTATATATATCAGAAGGAATAGGATCTACAATTCCTATATGGGGTGCCCTGGAAATGCAATTGATGTCATCTGAAATTTATTGTTTCTGTATTTCTAAAATTCTCTTAGATTATGAAGTTTGAGAAGACCATTGTGATTTTAATCTGAGTTTGATATATGTGAATTGGTGCTTTTAAAGGATGTGATGAAAATTTGATAATTCTAAACTGTCATATTTGGTTTAGAAAGGTATTTACCTAGACTGAGATGGGTAGTTCAAATTTGACATACATAATAATGTTTAGGGCATTATTACATTTTGTTAGAGCAGCATTAGGTTTAAGAAGTTGGACGGTTGCTATAACCTAAGAAATTATAACTTCCAAGTTTTGTCTGGAAGTTCAATTGAAATTGTTTTTGCTATAAATCAAGTATTTATACAAAGGCCTTGTTGGGTCCTCCTGTCAATTCAGGATACATTGTGAACAGTTAGAAATGTGGCTTTATAAATTTTCTTACAATACTAAGAGTATTGGGCCTTAGAAATGAAAATGTTACCACTAGTGATTAAAATAATTTCTCTTGTAATCTAGAGGTTAGATTAGGAATTGTACTTAGTTAAGAAATTGATGTTGTTAAGTGAACCAAGGATTTTTGGATATTCATTCTTGTGTAAAGTTTTCAGGGTAGAGGGATTCCTATGGGCAAAGGGTATGTAATGTATAGAAACTAAGTGTTCTCCCCATTACAACACCTTTTTAGCTAAAGAACTTTGTGATATCTGGAAATTGTGTAATAACAAAGAATTGAGTTGTTATAATACTTTGAAAAATACAGGGTTGTGATTTTCAAGCCTGTATCATCTAAAGATATATTTAGGTATGTTAATCTGGAGGTTTATAGACAAATTGGTGATGGCACTTTGGGAATTTGAATTAATCCCAATGTTTAAAGGTTATTTTGCTTTAAGAAGGAAGCACATCTCATTTTAGAGCTGTAAAATACTTTTGAAAAAGGTTCTGTAAAATCTTTTTGTATAATTTTTAGAAGGCCTGCTGAATTTCTACCTGTAAGCTAATTGGTTGCAGTTCAAACCTATTGAGACTGGGTGCTGATTAAATCCTGGAAAGAAACTAAGCTTCAGCCCATCTGGGAGGGACCGTTCCAGGTACTTCTCACTACAGAGACCGCTATACGAACTGCTGAGAAAGGGTGGACTCATTATACCAAGGTAAAAGGACCTGTGGGGGAATCCCAAGACTGGACTATTAAGGACAATTCTGATCCCTTGAAGATTATTCTACACCAGAAGGGAGAGGGACACCAGGAGAGAATGGACTAATAACGTTTGTATTAATGTTGTTTCCATTATCTTGTTAATCATTCAGTATATACCAGCTTCAATGAAGGATGGAGGGATTATTCCACTAGTTGAAAATTAGGAATAGTGGGGATAACAGGGACAGTGGCATTTTTTTTTCCTTCCATTAGAATAAGGGGGGAGGCATAAGGGAAAGAAGTCATTGCCAGAACTTTTAATGTAACCAATTGTTGGATCTGTGGGGGGTCTACAACAATTTGAAAATTGGCCCTGGGTACCTGTACCTCTGAGTCCGGCCTGGATCTTTAGTAATTGGTCTCTTCCATACCAGACCTAATGACCTCTTGTGGTATAAGGCTTATGAGTAAGGGTAATATAGGTTGGAATTTCTGGCGCTCGGTAGCTATAGCAAGGTGTCAAGCAGAAAGAAAAACTAGTGGAATACTCCTGCATCCTTATAGACAGTGGGGATGGGATAATGGTTTTTGTTTTGGACATTTTGATACTTTTTGGAGTAAAAGTAACAAAACAAGTAGCCCCCGGGTAGAAAAGTGTGAGTGGAGAAGGACAGAGTAGCTGTGGAGGTGCCAATATTGAAGGAATGGAACCCGGTCTTACCAAGGAGGGCCCTTGGGGTTCCAAGATAAGCAATATTATCCCTTTCTTTGGAATGCTTCCTTTTTAGCAGGACAAGAAGGGAACAAATTAGGAATACAGCTATATGATGATCTAACGCCCCCAAGTGAGAGGTTCAAGCGGGGGATAGATACTTCCCTAACAGTCACCAGGGATGCCAATGGGTGGGGAGATGAGTGGCCCCCACAAAGAATTGTTCAAACCTATGGGCCTGCTACATGGGCCCAGGATGGGAGTTGGGGATACCGAACTCATCTGTGGTAGAGATTATCAACAACCAGACTGCCAAGGCATTGGACCTACTGGCTGATCAGGCTACCCAAACCAGAGAGGCTGTCTTATTATTTGCTAGCAGAAGAGGGAGGTGTTTGTGGGAAACTCAACCTCTCTAGTTATTGCATAAAAATAGATGATAATGGATGGGCTGTAAAAGAAATTACTAATAGTATCAGGAAACTAGCACATGTCCCAGTTCAGACATGGACCAGTCCATTCGATCCTTCTTGGTTTGATTGGTTCAAGGGTTCCTGGTGGAAACAAATTATTGGAGTCTTCCTGCTAGCATTATGTGGCCTATTCTTGTTACCTCTATGTATACCCTGTATTATACAATTGGTTACCAAAACTGCCATTCAGGGTATGGGGGTGGTATATTTTAATGAAGGAGGGAGGGTAAAAATGTTGATTGTAAAAACAGATGATGGGAAAGATGATGAAGAATGTGAATTAATGTTAAAACAAATTGAGAATAGGAGTAAGAAGTGTGGGAGCAAAAATCCGAAAAGGGGGGGGGAAGAAGTTTTATGAGATAATATTATTGAATCATCCCATAGACTAAGGCTGGGATATAAAGTTATATTGTATCTTTGTAGGATAGGGTCCTTAGATGTTTTAAAGTGATATAAGAGCAATTAGGTATTGATACAAATAGTGTAATTAATCCCTGGAACTAAATCAGAGACATTTTCAGTTTAGGAAAAGGAATTTCAAAGTAAGTCTCTTTAGGAGAGAAGTTGTAGAATAGTTATGTATTGATGGAAAAAGTTAAATGTGGATTTGAATTCATTCCATCATCTAAAACATAAAGATAAAAATTATATGGTTCAATTCTTTCAGATCAGGTATAATTAGAGAAGAATAGAGAAATAGAGGAGAAACTGATGCAAATGTGTTAGAGAAGTAACTTATGATCTTAATGGGAAGATTTTATGAACAAGGGAGGAAATGCATGCAAGCTATTTAGAGCTAGCTTTAAGGATGTTCCTGAAGCAATGTGACTTTATAGTCACTGATCATTGAAACTTGCCTTTAATGGGACTGTTAACTAACTGTTTTTCTGAGTCTAACTCCAGGTGTGAGTACCAAGGAAGGCTGACCCAAGATGGCAGCAGCCCTGTGGGAGGGCAGGCATGAGCCGCAGGTATGATTTCTTGGCAAAGTTGAGGGGGCAACTGTTCAGCATGCGCTGAGGTGGGACCGTCTTGACCTGATGCCTCAACTGAAACCTGGCAGACTAGGCCTGGCTCAATGCAGCTTGCAGTTTGACACAGCCTCCGCCTGGAGTTGACAGGAAGCTGGGGAAAATATGGTCCCCTTACTCTTAGTCCCTACTCTCTTGGTGGCAAATTTCTATAATCAGAAGATTTTGTAAATCTATTAAAATAATTGATTATGGAACATCTTAGATTACTCTAGGACTAGGACTAGTGTTAAGTTAGGTTTTTTTTCTTAGAAATGGTATGGAGACAATTAGGTCAAGGGCTTGTGAGAATATTTTGTTATTTGGTTAATATCATGCTTGTCTAAAGCTTTGTTACAGTTAGTAATGTTAAAAGAAGAATGGCTTGTGGTTTATTTTGTAAATGCCATCAAAGAAACATGGCATGACTAAAAGTTTTATATATGTACTGTGTTAAGAATTGGTTATCTAATGTATTTAGGTAGGTGCTGGAGTCTGCTATTAATTCCTTAGTGAAATATTATCCTCCTGGTGAGGAAATGCTAATGTAAAGTATGTTAAGTATGTAGGGAGTTAATGTAAAGTATGAGGAACTGGGTTCTGATGTAAAATTTCTTAAACAGAACAATTGGTCAAGGTTCCAATTTTGAATTTGTAAAATGATTAGGGTTATAAGGATTAGAAATGGTAACTTAAAATTGTGCCAAGGTAACTTTTGTAGGAGAATGCAAAGAAAGCTGGTTCCTACAAGAAGGCAAGAAGAAGATGCTGGAGATGGCTGGAACAAATACCAAGGACCAGAGGACTTCACTGATGTTGTTCCCTGCCAGACAGCTTATGGGAAGAGACTTTTGAATCTTAAAGGGACAGTTGCATTATCATTTTCTTTTGGGTCTCTGTATCTGTATTTACAAAGGGGACTGCCCCCTTTGATTTTTCAATGCGTCGATCAATCCTTCCCATATTTAAGGGGGTGATGATTAAGGAGAAAAATTCAGATGAGAAAGAGAGTAAGGGAATATTAAAAATGTGGAAACAAAAATTTGAATAAAAGAAGAGGGGGAAATTGTAAGAAATGGGAGGAGGAGTTTTGTTTCCACAGAAGTAAAGGTGTGCTTCCCTGCCCTCCCCCACCCCAGCTTTAGCAGAGACCAGGCCTCAAGGTCGATCAGGTGAGAGGTCAGAGGCTTGTACTCATGTGCATACTTTTTGAGAAGGCAGTCTGGGGAATTAGAGAGGCCAAACCCACTTGAACTTATCTAGGGTCTGGTCTTGGTCAAGAATCCAGGCCTACTGATTTGCATAATTTGCATATGTTGAAAAGGGAAAGTAGGGGAAGTAAAAGAATATAGTTTAATCCTAAACTAAGACAAGGAAAATCTAATTAACTTCACTTTTGCTTCTGTATCCTTATTATCCTATTTATATAAACTATATAACCTAGGAAAACTATGTAAAAAACAAAGATTGTAAAGTAACCATGACTCTAGCAGGAGTGGAGGGAATGGTTGCCCCTGCTCCTGCAGCTGTATCAGTGTGAGTGTTGCCGCGAGCACTGCACCCGCTCTCCCGGGGAGCGTAATAAAATGCCTTCCTCTGCCCACTCTGGTCCTGAATTCTTTGGGTGTCAATGGGCAAATCACATGGATTTTCCTAAGGTCAAGTGAAGGGAAGCAACAGGCAGCGGAAGCTCGCCAGGCTTACTCCTGGATCTTGTCTTGGGGTGTCCTGTGATCCCCACTGTGGTGTTAAGAGGGCTACCACTCTGGATTCCCTTGGGGAGCCCTGTGGTCTGCATGGCCTTCTTAAGGGGACATCACATGGGACTTCCGGCCCTGTCTCGGGAGCCTTGTGATCTTACTGCCATCCTAAGGGGCCGTCACTTAGGTCTTCTTTAGGGTCTGACCCCTAGGAGGCCCTGTGATCCCCACAGATTAAGGGATGGCTACCACTTGGTCTTCCTCTGGGAGTCCTGTGGTCTGTACAGCCTTCCCTAGGGATTATCACAGGGTTCTTCTTCAGGACTTTGGCCCTGCCTAGGAAGTCCAGTGATCGCCAAAACCACGTTTCTCACACCATCACATCTGGTCCTTCAACTTTGCGCATTTACTCTGAGTGCCGTAAAAGTATCTATTTCTGAACTGTAACATCTTGTTCACAAGCTAAAGTCTCTCACTCACTTCAGAACTCTCATAAAACATCTCAAATTTTGCGTACTGTGTTAAAATTCGGAGTAGTAAGGGTGGGGGGGAGCATGCGGAGAGGCTTAACTGCAAAGATGGTAACAGCTACATTTCTTTGCCTCTGATGCTGATTACACAAGAGAGAGTCCACAAGATTAGACCAAAATTGGGCACATGGAAACACAATAATTTCAAATGTTCTACCGTCATGATCATGGTCACCCCAAACTTCACCTCCAGTGCTTGGCAGAATATAAAGAGAACCTCAAAAGCTGTCACAGGGTTCCAACGTCTACCTCTGGTAGACAGCTTCCCAACTAGAAGGACTTCAAACAGGGATTGGGAATTAATCTGGTGTGTCCATGTGTATCATCCAAGGATGAAGGAAGGAAAGAATTAAGGTTCTATTAAACACTTACTATCTACTGGTACTGTGGTAAATGCTGAGAATACAAATACAAACAACAAAAAAAGACAATCCCTGCCCTCATGGAGTTTACATTCTAATGTTCTAATGAAGGAAGATGTCAGCATGAAATAATGAATACACCAAAGTAGCAAAAACTAGGATATTTAATAGAGGTAAGGGGACAGCGATCCTGGACCACCAAGTAGCACCAGAGTACTGGCTGGAGTGCCCAAGAGCAGAAGGGGTGGGGTTGTGGGAAAGGGTTAAATACATATCTCATGGGAAAGTCCATTGAGAAGATTGAGGAGACTGGAAGTGGCAGCAATAAGAAGTTCAAGTGAAGTTTGTTTTACAAAAAAGTCAGAAAGGGGACTCCTTTCTTTCTTCAACTGGTTTTCAATAGCCCTGCTTTTCACTAGTTTCAACTGCCCTCAGGCCATTCATAGTTCGGGAATCAACCAAGGTCAGTTCACAGTCAGCTGCATTCAACAAAGATAACAAAAAAGGAACTAAAAAGTCAGGGTATGGCATTGTTTTAAAATACAGAAGCCAGGAAATGCGTTGGAAGGAGAATAAAGGAGAGACTCCACAAAATGGAGTGCTTAGTGGAACTCCCCAATGGGATCAGAGAGTAGGCCTTCCAGAAGAATATTCCAGCCTGAGAAAGTTACCAGGGAGTAGAAGGAAGTTCCAGGAGGAGCCTGCCTTAGTGGAGAGAAACTCATCATTAGAAGTCTATCCAGTGGATCTAGAGTTATGTATGGTATGTTCAATTTTGTTTGCCCCACATTAGAACAGAAATAAGCTGCAGAGCACCCAGAAAGAGGCGTCAAGCTTGGAAAACTTGCCACCAGAGGACTAGTTGGAGGAAATGGTGTTTGGTCTGGACAAGGTGAAAGGGAATTGGGTGAAGGGAATAGGTATTTTTTCTGCACCTACTGTGTGCCACACACTGTGCTCAGCACTTTACAAACATCTCATTTGATCTTCACAACTGCTCTAGGAGGTAGGTACTTTTTTTAATCCCCATTTTATAGTTGAAGAAACTGAGGCAAACAGGTTGTGTGCCCAGGGTGACACAACTAGTGAGGGTCTGAGGTCATATTTGAACTCAGGTCTTCTTGACTTTAGTGCTCTATCTGCCAGGCCTAAGTTGCCTTGGTGCTGAGGGCTTAGGAAATAATATTTATCATCATCACATTTTGGAAGAATCCGTGGAATCCTTCATGTACAAGAAAAATTCCACTTTTTCTTTTTGGTTCTGAAAGGCAATACTAGGAATGATGGTTAGAAGTTGCCAAGATACAGATTGAGGCTGAATGTCAAGAAAATGCCCAGGAATTAGAAATATCCAAAAGTCCAATGGGTCTGGAGCCTCTGGAGGTCAGAGGTGCTCTTCCATGGTAAATCTTCCAGTGAAGACAGATACCTGTGGGGGATATTGTGAAGGAGACCCAGGGTCAGGTGGGGCTTGGCTTAGATGAGGACCCTGTTCAATCTGAGAATCAGTGATTCTGTGAACAGAATGTGATGAACTATGCCAGGAGGAGGAGGAGGACCCATGCCCATTAATTCATGTATCCACATTGATACACACCAGTAAATTAGAAATGCCTACAATAATGTCAGAACTGCCACAGCTGAAGCCCCAGTTTTACATTAATTTTCACCTGTGATGAATATATCCAGTGCTCCATAGAGAAACATCTGACTTTTCTCCAAAATTTGCTTAACATGTTTCTTTGGTGTTTTTAATAGCACAGCAAAGATGTCTTAATGTAAGACTTAAATGGGTGCCTAATTATCTCACTGTGAAAAACCATAAACACAGAAACAAAAGCAAAGATAACATGTAGGAGCCTTGAGAGGAAAAAAAAAGTAAGACTTATTGGAGAGGAAAAATGAAAAGAAAGAACATTCACTATTTGCATCAGCATGTAAGTATTAGCAATAGGAACAAGTGAAGGGTTGGTCTCCTTCCCTTTCCCCTCTCCCCTCTCTCCTCTCTCTTCTCCCTCCCTCCCTTCCCCATTTCTCCTCTTCTCTTCCTGTCTCACCCCTATTTCTCACAAACACTTCCCACCAACTATGAACACATTCAGTTGTTGTATTGATTCACATCTTCTTAGGTGCTTCTTTCCCATGTAGAGACTAGTGGGGGCTCAAAATTATGCCAGTTACCTACTGATATCTGCAAAAGTTCTCTTCTCACTTCTCACTGCTCCTCAGAGGCTGATATCATTGAGACCCCAAAATGCATCCAATCTCAGAGGCCAAGTCACCAGCACAGCTCCAGATTCCATCGGTCCCATTAGTCCCATATTTCATGTTCCCACAAATCTAGGTACAAGGCCATACTCTAAAGGCTCCCAAACCACTGGACTCTCCATTGACCACATCTTCAGTCTGCCTGTGCATATGATGACACATACTGCTTTCCTGACAATTGCCGTATTAACCAATAGTTCAAATTCCACTCTATATTTTCTATCAATGTGAGTCAGTATGCTGTAATGAACATAGGTACGGGACAACAAATTGGAAAGGTCTGTGTTCAAATTCTACCTCAAACACTCACCAGTGTAAGACTCAGCGGAACTTCCTTAACTTGTCCGTGCTGTTTCCTGCTCCGCAAAATGAGAATATTACTATGGCCTAAATGAGATAATGAATATAATGTGCTTAACATGTCAGGCATTATTATTACCGAGGGGGGAGACAATACGTAACTCCACATGTCCAAACAAGCTATAGACAGGATAAGTTGGAGATCATCAATGGCGGGGGCCGGGGGCGGGGGGACTAGAATTAAAGGGGATCTTGAAAAACTTTTAATAGAAGGTGAGCTTTAACTGGGACTTGGGAAGCCAGGAAGCACTCTAGTTGGGCTTGGGCAGTTTCTGAATATATCTTCCCCATCCCCCTCCTCAATGACCCATCTCTGGTGACAAAGAATTTTTAAAAAGAGGAAGAAAACGGCAGTTCAGCAAAGCAAACATGTCACCAGGTTAAACAGCACATACAGTGTTCCATAGCCATAGCCCTCCCTCCACCTTTGGAAAGTGGGGGCAGGGTACATTTGCTCGACTCTTCCCCCCTTAGTAATTACAATTACAGAGGCTTTTTGTTGTTCTTTTGTTTTGTTTTAGTCTGGAAAATGGCAAGTATGTTAAGCTAACTCTACTGTTTGTATAGACAGATTAATCATTCTTTGTGAAAGAAAAGAGGGCACCATTGTGGGAGAGAGAGGAAGCTGATGACCCTTAAGACGAGGGCATGGCTGGGCATGGCCTTGAATGCATGCATACCTCCTGGGAAGGCAGTCAGGGTGTGTGTGTGTGTGTGTGTGTGTGTGTGTGTGTGTGTGTGATCACTATGCTTTTCTGAGTGTCCTGTAATAGGGGTCCCTGAGCTCCTCTGGAGTCAGGATAAAGAATACATTTTTGAGGGGATCCCCATGGTGAGGATGTGTCCTGTAGATTCAGCCTGAGTATAGTATAGCTGATCTTCTACAAATGAACACAATTCCATCACTGGGGAATTAACACGACTATAATTTACATTCAGGGGTAGCATTACCAATATGTCAGTCTTTTAAAATTCTACGCTCACATTCTTCGCTAGACTATTACAAATGCTACTCTGGGAAAGGATTTGGGGGTACAAATTATCCCCTCCTTCCCAGCCTGCAACTCTCAAGAATTTTTAGCAAGTAAGCAGCGGAATACTGAGCTGAAGGAAACTCACTCAGTAAAACAGACGTGCATTTGCTATGAACATTTCTTAAGATGGGGGAATATTTAATGAGCACTGGTAAGGAAGGTCTTTGGGGAAATTTTCTTACAATACAAACATGTAAATCTATCAGAAACAGATTCTATAAATTGAGTGCATATTTTTTAATAATAACCCTAAAGACTCAGGCACACAAGGATTCTTACAAAGAAGATGGAAATTAGATTACAAGTCAGAACTTCTCCTAGGATCTTGTTTTACTCGCTTACGTGACAAGAGGTCTTGAGGATTACAAATTCCATAGAGGAAGAGAGAAAAGAGAGAGAGGGAGAGAGAAAAAAACAGAAGTGAGGAAGAAAGGAGGAGGAGAAAGAGAAGGAAAGAGGGAGAGGGGGAGAAGAAGAAAGGGGAGGAGGGAGGGAGAAAAAGGAAAAAAAGGAGAGAGAAAAATGAGAGAAAAAGGGAAGAGGTGGGAAGAGCAGCCTTGAACACACTGATATTCCACCAGAATGGAGAGAAGAGTTCCCTAATGACAGCAATCCAGAAGAGAGTTCAGGCCTTTGACATGGAGCCAAGAAGAAAGAGTAGAGAATCGTGTCTAAACTTTTCTCATCTGAGAAGAGAGGAGTAAAAAGAAACATTCAAAGGCACAGACCCTCCCTACATTTCCCATACTACTTCTATTCTCATTAAGTCAAAAGTAATTACTTTCCTTGCTAGAATTGCTCTAGCCTTCTACCTTCTACCTTAAAACCTCTAGATTGGATCTAATGGTCATTTGGGGGCACGCCACTTTTAAAGGCACAGGTCAGTTCTGAATCAGGAAAATTTACCCCCTCAACCCAGTTACATGACCCAGCACCGCTCCATTTTACATGGCCCATTGTTTTGTTAGCAATCATGTGGCCGGGTTGCATATAATGTCAAACTAAACTAAGTGCTCAACCTCCTAACAATGGTTTCCCCAAACCAGGACTCTGGACTTAATTATAATTGCCATGCAGTAAGTGGAAAAGACCACTCAGTTACACACGTCATCATCACCTAGACCATCCTCTTCATTCCTCACATAAAGAAACATGACAGCCAAGAGAAATGTCCGAAGCCATACAGTAGGTTAGTGTTTGTGCTAGGATTAGAGCCATAATCTTCAAACTCATAGCCCAATGTTCTTTCCACATCTGTAATTTTTTATCATACCTTTCTTTCTATAATCAAAAGGAATAAAAAAGTCAAGTTGTCAGAAAAACTCAAAATTTAGATGAGACTCTGCTTCCTTTCAGGGAGGTCATCCCTGAGGTCATCTTGTCATCTTGCTAGCTAAGCACATACCCTTCACCTCTTCTCCTTCTTGTTTTAGGTATTATTGTTCTTTAGTCATTTCAGTAATGTCCAACTCTTTGTGGGGTTTCTTGGCACTGGAATGGTTTGCTATTTCCTTCTCCAGTTCATTTTACAGATGAGGAAACTGAGGCAAACAGTTAAGTGACTTGCCCAGGGTCATACAGATAGTAAGAGTCTGAGGCTGAATTTGAACTCAGGTCTTCCTGACTCTGGGCCCAGCGTTCTATCCACTGCACCATCTAGCTGCCCTTGTTTTAGGCATAGTACTCACATGAATACAATCATTGCATCTGGAAAATGGACATCAATCAACTGTCTGACGGCTTAGTCTACCATTCTCGAGACTGCCCAGATCAAAACTCTCTTCCCTGGCCATCATTATTCTTTATGTGTTTTCCCCCTAAATTAGAATATAACCTCTTTAAAAGAAGGGCATGTTCACATATACTGGTCCCCTAGCAGAGTACCTGGTGCACTGAAAGCATTAAGTCGGTGACTTTTTCATTCACACCCCTGTCTAATTGTGCTGCTTCTCCTAATGATTCTGCTGTAGAAATTCTGATTTTCCTAGCATGGACAGAATTCCCAAACCTTTTGTTCCATACTTCTAGGAGCACGGGGTGAAATCTTGAAAGGAAAACTACTCTTTTGAAAAGAAGATGGAGTCATGATTAAATACAGTACAGGATGCCATCAGTAGGTCATCAACGCCTCAAGAACAGAGACCGAGTGGGGCAGCCATCTAAACGCTGGATTCTTTCAGGGGCTCCAAATCTCCTACTATCATCTTTCTGGGGAAACACCATGGTCCTGACACCCAATTTCCACCCTCCACCAATCCTTGCGAATGAACTCAATCTCTGGAAAGCTACATCCCTCCCCTCAGAGAGGATGCTCTATTGCCTCCTGACTCCAGGTCAGTGAACTGAGACTGGTGCTATACATTCATCATTTCATAGGCAGACCCTATCTTCAAGGAACCTTAAAGCAAAGACAGAGAAGATTATAAAGGCTGCATGGTGTTTCTAGAATCAGAGAATGACCCAGGGCATTTCATTTCCCTGGCCCTTCCCTTTGTAAAATTGGATGAGATGCCCAGGGGTCTCTTTATCTAGGATCCCTCTCCTATTGCCCTTCTACCTTAAAAAAAAGTTTAAATAAATATACACGTTTTGTCACTAGGTGTGGTTAAAGCATTATTACTTGTAAAGTGTAGATCTGAGCTCTATTCTGCTTAGATGGATACATTCTGGTTCAAACTATGAAGTTCAGGAAAGGTGTAGACAACTTGTGGGAAGGATTATATCACATTCACTTTTTTTTTGTATCCCTGGCACCTCCTACAGTAACTGCCATGTAGGAGTTTAATAAAATGTGTGTTGATTGATTATACTTTGATGAAAGAATGAAATTGTTTCTTTCCAGCCCCTGAAATGTCCAAGGAAGTAAAAAGAGACAAAAACCATCATCCACCTCTGAGCAGGAGCCTGCCAACAGTACCAGACTAAGAGTTTTCTATACATAGGACCACCAGGCAAACCAAAATCCAGAGGGTTGCGAAGTGAATTTGTCCCCAGCCCATAAAATGGAGAAAGGTTTATTGGGTAGTCACAGGTCAACAAGTTGATGCACAGAGCAGAATAACAAAGGGCCATGGTTACTGAGCTCAGGAACCTCAGGTGGAGGGGGGCTCATCCCACCTGCCAAGAGGCAGAACTGGAGGGTGACCTTGCTGGCCAAATGCCAAATACCCTCCTTTACCTGATGAAGGACAATTCCATTAACATGGGTGGTGACAGAAAGATTACACAAGGTAGAAGAAAACCAATAAACCAAAAGCTCTGGAGAACTAGGAGCCATCCTGGACCCTCCCCTCTCTCACCCTGCCCTCCAAAACCAATATGTTGCCAGGTCTGATGGATTCCATCTTCATAACATCTCTCATATGTTCCTCCTTCTCTCCTCTGAGGCTGTCACCGCCCTGGTGTAGGTCCCCATCTCCTCACACCTGACTATTGCTATAACCTTCTGCCTAGTCTCCCTCTCTTGAGTATCTCCCTACTCTGGTCCACCCTTCACTTAGCCGTCAGAATTTGCTGTCTTCCCTAAGTGCAGGTCTGACCATATCCCACCCTCTCTCAATAAATTCCAGTGGCTCCCTATGATCCCTAGGGTCAAGTATAAAATCCTCTGTTTGGTGTTCAATGCTCTTTGTAACCTGGGCCCTCTCTAGCTTTCCAGTCCTCTTACTCCTTCCAGCACCCACACATTCTTCGATCCAGTGACACTGGCCTCTCTGCTTTTCCTTGAACTTGGAGTCAGGAAGATATGAGTTCAAATCCAACCTCAGACACTTATTACCTGAGCAACTCACAATCTCTAGCTCAGTTTCCTCATCTGCCAAACTGGAACAATAACAGACAGGTTATGGTGAGGGTGAGATAATAGTTGCGAGGTGCTTTGCAAACCTTAAAGCTCTATGTAAATGCCAGTGATTAGTGGTGGTAGGAAGAGCAAGAACAAAGAAAGAAAGGAACTGAGTTTCAGAGTCAGTCAATTGATAAACATTTATTAAACACCTACTGTGTGCCGGGCATCATGCTAAGCAGTAGGGATACAAACATGTAAAAGAAAGACAGTCCCTGCCTTCAAGGAGCTTATAATCTAATGGGGGAAGACAATGTCCAAAAGGAAGTTGGAAAGAGAGAGATGAGGAAAAGCAGCCAGAGCAGAGGCATGGTGGGGTCCAGTTCCAAGGAGCACCACTGGTGAGAAGTGAAGTGCTTAAGTGATTTCCTAAAAGGTCCTTTAGCTAATAAGCAACAGACACAGGAGCCACATCCTGGTTTTCTGACTTTAATTCCAGCTCTCTGTCTAGTGCGTGGTGTTACTGTTATTGCCTTCTTATTCCTCCTCTTCATTCTCTCTTTCCTCCTTTTTCTCCTTCATCTGTTCTTTTCCCTTTCCTTCTTATTTCGTCCTCCTTTCCTTTTTATTCCTTTCTTTCCTCCTTTCCCTTCTTTTTTCCTCCCCTTCCTTTTCTTCCTTTTTGTTCTTCTTTTCCTCCTTTGTTAGTTCTTTTCTCTTTCCTTCATCCTCTGTCTTTCTCCTTTTCCATCTTTGTTTCTTTTTCCTTTCCTTCTTCCTCTTTATTTCTCCTTTTCCCTCTTTTCCCACCTCCATTTCTTTTTCTTCTCTTTCTTCCTCCTTTTCCTCCACTTGTTCTTTTTCTTCTCCTTCATCTTCTCTCTCTCCTTCACCATCATTAAGAGGCAACATGGAATAACGGATAGAGTACTGGACGTAGATTCAGGAAGATCTGGATTTGAATTCTGCCATCAATTTTTATTAGCTACGTGACTGTGGAAAAATCACTTAACCTCCGAGAGACTAAGGCAACTGCCTAGAACTTGCCTAACAAGTTAGAGATGGGTTATCTGCATGGGTAAAGGGACTCCCCACACTGGAAGATACCCCACGCTGAGTGAGTCAAACCTTTCACATAATATTATAAATGATAATCTCATAAGAAAACAGAAAGAGCCTCGGGGTCAATAGATAATGCAATTTACAAGAAAAGACAGGTTACTTGATGGTTTCTGGGTAATAAAGTTAGAAGTTTAGATTTAAGGGAGGATGGAAAACTACTAGAGACTTTTGACTTTCTGTGACATGGTCAAAGGGAGTAGCAGACAATGGTGGGGACAACACCGAGAATTCTTAGAGGCATCGACAGCCTTCAGCCCGTATCCAGTAGGTGGTGATGCCTTCATTAAGCTCATCACTGTTCCTACTGCTTTGTCTCCCAGGCTGGCCCCTGCGCAGTGGAGATTTCCTCACTCATGGCTGCCTCCCTCCCTGAGGACAAGGGAGAACTCCCCCACCCCACCCCCCACACCCAGCCCTAATAGGATGCTTTGGTAAACTACACCTTGATGTGGTATCAAGACTAATGATCACTAATGCATTTCCCATGCACGAAAAAATAGTCCTTCCCTTAAAGAAAGCCACATTTTCTTTGAAACAATGTGCCATTCAGGCTATTTCAGGCTGGCAGTCAAGACTCAGAGCAGTGCTCATTACCTCTGCTCAGCGGTCCCTCTAGACAACTGAAGGCTTATTTGAAACATATATAATCATGAGCAGCAGCGATGCCCATGTGCAACAGGATGATTTAAAGGTACCATGGTAGCTTTCACTCATGATATTCATTTCCGCAAGTGTATTAATTTGTGACCCAGTACAGAACTTTGAGAGCAATCTGTATATTGATAGTTCCCAAGAAGAGACTTTAGTTCTTCCAGAAGAATTTTAAAATGGGATTTGGAGTCTCAAAGCCAGACTTTGTGGGATGTGGGGATAGGCTCTCCAATTTGATTCAACAAATGCTAAATATCTACTATGTGCCAATTAATCACTTAATAAGCATTTACGGAGCACCTACTATATTCCAAGCATTGTGCTAGGAACTAAGGAAAAAAATACAGCATCTGATTTTAAAGAGCTTGCCATATATTGGGGAAGTAATCAATCAATAAGCATTTATTAACTGCCTACTATATGCAGAGTGTCCTGAAAATCTTGATGCAGAAATTTTCAGGATACCCTGTATATGGCAGGCACTGTCCTACGGATACAAACCACCACAAGAACAAAATTTATCAACGCTTGTCTTCAACAAACTTAAATTCTGTCGAAGGAAAATAAGTGGATGAATGAAGCATTCACAAAGCACCTACTTTGTGTTTCATCTTTGACTCCTCATTTAAACTCACCCACATCCTCAATATTTTGTCAGATCTCTTCCTTTCTACATTTGAAATGTCCCTCTTAGATTTCCACATCTCTAGACTTACTTAGTGGATATCCTGGCTCTTCACCTCTCCTCTGTATCATGGCAATAGCCTTCTGACTGGGCTTTGTCTCTCAAGTCTCTCCCCCACTCCAGCCCATCCTCTACTCAGCTGCCAAACAATCTTCCTAAAGAAAACTCCAGCTACATCCCGTTGCTGCCAAGATTAAATATGAAATCATCTGTTTGGCATCAAAGACCTATATAAACTAGGCCCTTCCTGTCTTTCCTATTTCTATTTCCAATCTTTTCTAATCTTGTACTTCCCTATACTCTATGATCCAACTGTATTAGCTTCCCAGCTGTTCCTCACACATGTGAAAAGTTAATGGGGAATAAGATTTTCCCTGCCCATCAATAGCCCTCATGTGGAGCCCCTTAAGGGAAGCTTGCTTGCCTTTTGTTAATTTCTAATTAGGCACTGAGCCTACTAGCTGAAAGAATATACATTCTAAGAGGTGAACTTTTGCTTTGGGGCTCGATTATGACAAAGATGTTGTGATTCCCTGGTTGAGACTCTGAGTGGCTGTCTGTTCAGAGCTCTCTGACTGCTCAGAGGTAAAGGCTCTCTCGATTCAGTGAAGTATATATAGCAGTTTTGCTTTGATTCAGGCAGTAGAGCCCTGTCTGTTGGTCTTTATTTCTCTTCTCTGTATTTTTTCTGTTTAATTAAAGAAGACTGTTGACCCCTGAAACAGCTGTCTTTCCTAGTAAAGCAGATAAAAGAACCTGCACTAGCAGCCATCCTGCGTGTGCCAGTGTGGCACAAGACTCTGGGCATTTTCACCTGCTGTCTTCCTTGCCTAGAATACTCTCCCTCCTCATCTCTGCCTCTTGGCCTCCTGGGCTTCTTTCAACTCTTAGCTCAAATCTCATCTTGTACAGGAAGTCTTTCTTGGTTGCAGTCCCCAGCCCATGAGTCTCTTACTTCTGCAGTTACCTTCAATTCACGTGGTGTCTATCTCAGATGTGTATGATTATCTGTGTATCTTTAATTAGAATGGAACCTTCTTGAGGCCAGTGACCATGTTTTTTTGCCTTTCTTTTTGCATCTTCTTAGCATAGTGCCTGGGACACAGCAAGTACCTAATAAACACTTGTTGACTGAATGAGTGAATATTTCTAGGACATTTATCTATTGAGGATTGGGAGAAATAAAGTACAAGGTATCCAGAAGCAAAGTAGGTAAGTGCTTTAGAAAACCAGGATCATAGGAACATAAATTCCCAGGTGGAAAGGACTTCAGCTGCTTTCCAGTTCAACTCTGTCTTTTTACAGATAAGAAATTGAGTCTCAGAGAGGGTAAGTGATTTTATGCAAGGTCATATAATCCAGGGCATTGCTATAAGGCAGGAAATAGCAAACCCTGGGCTTGAATACCAAGCCTCTAACTCTAAACACTGTGTTTTTTTCCACCATGACAAAGAACAAAGAAATGAAGTCAGGGATGGGCAAAGATACCACCTCAGTAGCTTCAAGGAAAAACTAGGTAAGGTGAAGTTCAAATGGAATTTCAAATCCCAGCAGTACTAATAGCTAATATTAAAAAGCAAGATTTGCAAGTACTTCAATCTACATAATCTCACTTGATCTCCACAAGAACCTAAGGTTATTATGATCATCATTTTACTGCTAAGGAAACTGAGGCTCAGAGAGGTCATGAATTTCGCCATGTTCCTACACCCTAATCAATGTCAAAGTCATGAGTCAATGGCAGCCTCCTGGGAATAGAACTCCAACACTCTTTTCATTATACTGTGTTGAACTGAACATGGGAAAAATGATTCTAAAATGTTTGAAGAATGTTTCTGTCAAAGTCTGAAGTTACAGTGTAAAAAAGAAAAGAAAAGACAAATACAACTGATCTTCCCAACAGAGTAGCATAAAAGAGCATTTGTTGAGCATCTTCTGGGGTTCTGGGTGTTCAGAAGACTAAAGAAGGCAGGAGTCATGGAGAACCTCCTAATTTAAAAGTGGTCTCAAGGATGCCCACAAACATAGTTCCTGGAACTAGTAGGAGCTTAATAAATGTTTATTCACCAACTGCCATGAGGCAGGTTGGGGTAGTGGACAGAAAGCCAAGCTTGGAGTCAAGAGACTTCAAGACCCACCTCTGCCTCATGGAGGTTGTGCGACTTTGGACAAGCCATTTAACTCGTAAGTGCCCCCAAGTGACTCTAAAACTACAGAGTGCAGAGATTGTTGAGGAAATCTCAGCAGACATTTCTCTACACCAGTGAAATCACGAGCCTGAAAAATCTATCAATCAATCAATATTACAGAATTTTGGAGCTAGAAGGAACTCGACAAATAACATAACATAAATAATAACAAACAACATAAGTAAGACCAAAGAAAGGATCTTTACCATAACATGACTAGCATGTGGTCACACCCAACCTCCTACTGAAAATCTTCAATGAGGCAGAACTAACTACCTCCCAAGACAGCCCATTCTACAATGCCTGGTACACAGAAGGCACTTAACAAATGCTTTTTGACTTTTCTTGTGACTTTTGGACAGCTTTAATTGTTAGGAAGTTTTCCCTCATATGGAGCCTAAATTTGCTTCTTTGCCATTGTTATGTCTTATTCCTGGTTCTGCCCTTAGGGAGCAAACAGTTCTCATTTAATCCCTCCTCCTCATGACAGTTCTTCAAACATCTGAACGATTCTGTCTCCTGAATCTTCTCTATTCAAAGCTCACCATCTCTAGTTACTTTGACCGGTTCTCATATAGGATGGACTCAAGGTCTTTCATCAGTCTGCTTGACCACCTCTGGATACCCTTTAGCTTAATAACATCTTTCCCATTTTGTCGCAAAAATAAAATAGGGTTAATCTGGCATGACCTGATCTTGCTGAAGTCAAAGCGGTTCTCTGTAAATAGAGCTAACTCTTCTACATGGTCACTTATTATCTCTTTAATGATCTATTCTAGAAGTTTCAAAGGAATTGAAGTCAAACTCATCGGCCTATAGTTTGTTTATTGTCTTCTTTTTCATAAATTGGGATATTTACCCTTCTCAAGTCCTAGAGTAACTTTTTCCCTCTCCACAGTCTTTCAAATATCACTGATGGCGGTTCAGCAAAAACATCTGCCAGATCATTAGTTCCTATGGCTTTAATTATCATCTCTGCATAAATAACTCACAGACCTATATATCTAGCTCAAGCCTCTCTCGTGACTGTCAGTCCCCCATTGCCAAATTGGACATTAGAAACTATATGCTCCAGACTAAGCATTCTTAAGGTAAGGACAATGAACATCTTCGTTGTTGCGGGTGTTTGACAATTTTTTGTTTTGTTTTTAGTATTTTGATAATTGCAGTCCAATATAATTGCTTTTCTTTGTAATCTTTTATCTTTTATTTCATGTATTGAAATACATTATCCTGAGAAGGGGTCCATAGGTTTCATCAGATTGCCAAAGGGGTTAAGAAATTCTGCTCTAGAGATACTTCACACTTATGTCTAAAACATTACCTTTCTTCCACTCCTCTCCCATTAATGAATTTCTTTATTTCATTCAATGGCATCCTTATCCTTCCCTCCTCCAAGCTTTGTTACCTCAGCATTATCCTTGAGTCTTCACTCCACAGATCCAATAAATTGCCTAATCTTGCCTTTTTTTTCTTCCACAGCATCTCCTTCTCTCTGGTCACACAGCCACACCCTTAGTTCACCTCTCACCTTGACTTTGCAATGGCCTACTGATTCGTCCCCATGCCTTGGGTCTCTCAACACTCTAATATCATCCTCCAAAAAACTGTCAAACTGATTGAACTTAAGTATAGGTCAAATCATGTCCCCCTCCTAATCAATAAACGCCAGTGGCTCCCACTTAATTTTAGGATCCAGTAGAAACTCCTGTGTTTGTCATTGTGAGACCATCACAACTTGGCCTTAACTTATCTTTTTAGTCCCATTACCCATCCCTACTTTCTTCACTCCATGGTCCAGATGAATGGGTCTTACTTCTTCTCCTCACACACTGGACTCCGCTGCTAAGCTTTGCACTGTCTCCCATGCCTAGAGTATACTCCCTCCTCCTTTCCTCCCCAGAGAATCTTGAACTTTCTTAAACAAACATCTCAATCACAATCTATACCGTGCCTTTTCTGATTCTTCTAATTGCCAGCGTTCTCCCCTACTCTCTTGTATGTACTCATTCTCCATATATTTAATCTGCATTCATTTATATATGTATATGTCTGCAGTAGTAATAAGCTCTTTGAGAGAATGGATTATTTCATTTTTTTGTCTTTGTACCTCCAAAGGCTAGCACAGTGCCTGGCATACAGTAGGTACTTAATAAATGCTTGATTGATTAATCAATGATTCCCATTCCGAAGAAGGCAGTTTAAGACTCATGATTGGAACTCATCATGTTCCCTTACTGCCTCCAGTGTGTTAGCTCCCTGTTAGCCATCTTTGTTGTCCTACCTTCGGTGCAAAGGTCATTTCCATGATCATGGGAGAACCATCCAAAAGAACCATACAATTCTATTGTCTGTAATTATTACCCCATGTGCTCAAAAAGTGGTTCTATCACCTAAGATCATAGGAACACCAGCCTGTATCCTCTATTGCAAACTGGAGGAGGCAAGGGGCACTTTTTGCCACGATTCTTCTAATTTCTACCACAACTGCCATCTCCTTACTATTAGTAAGAATTAAATCTAAAAGACAGCTTTCCCTTGTGTTCCCCTCCCCATCAAAAGGTTTGTTCACTTTCTGAAGGATAAAATTATTATTAAGACAAGTTAAAAAGTATTTAAGTGGAGACTAGCACATACTACAGAGTTCCAAATAGCTAAAGGCAAACCCCAAGAAACTTAAGGGCAAGATGCCTGCTTCTACTGCCTTTGTGCAGATATGTGATAAAGAACATAAGGGGAAGAAACCTAGGAGCTCTGAAGATCTTTCTAAGAAATATTCAGAGAGGTGGAAGACTTTGTTGCAGGAAAGAGACATCTAAGATTGATGAGAAGGCAAAGGCTGAGAAGGCATGATATGATTGAGAAATAAAGGACCAAGGAACAGCAAAAGGTGGCAAGAAGATGAGGCTCCCAATGCCTCCATATGGCCATCTTCTGGCTGTTTCAGATTCCCAACCATTATCAACTCTACAACCACTGGCATGTCCATTGCAGGAGGCACATCAGAGCCAGGGAGCTTGGTGAAATGTGGGATGATCTGAGTGACAGCAAAGAGCAACCTTCTAAGAGTAAACCAAGGGGGAGGTGTTTGAAATGCCTGTGACATAAAACAAAAAGCTTCAATAGAAGATTAATAAAAAGATGTACAGGCTAAATTAATTTAATTAATTAAAAGATGACATTTGTCATTGAAAGTGACATAGCTGTGTTAAACCAAGAGCTATTCCCCAATAGATTAGTGATCAAGATATGACAAGTTTTCAAAGGAAGTAATACAATCAACAAAAGGGAAGCTGCTCAGAGCAAAAGCAGTGTGGTGTAGTAGAAGGCACCCTAGATTTGGAGTCTGGAGCCCTAGCTCTAATACTTGCTACTCTGACAATTACTGTATCTACAGGCTCTTTTGGGTAAATTATCGATAGCATCTCTGGCCATAGGAACAGAGATTTACAGTCAGAAAAGGTCTTACTGGCCCTCTGGTCCAAAACCCTCATTTTAAAAATGAGGCAACTGAGGGCTCAGAGGGTAAGTGGTATGTCCAATGTCACACAAGTCATAAGCTACAGAGGCGGTATTTGAACTCAGCCCCCAAGGTTACAATGGTTAAAAAAAACAACAACCTAGGTCTTCTGTTTCCAAATCCAGTGTTCATACAAGTGCCACAGTAAATAGAATGCTAGACACAGAATCAAGAAGACTTGAATTCAAATCCTGCCTTAGATGTTTACTAGCTATATGATAGAATAACTGTAAAGTGCTTTTCACAGTGCCTGGTACACATAAGCACTTATAGAAATATTAGCTACCATCATTACCATCATCATCATCATCATCATATTATTATTATTATTATTATCTTGGGCAAGTCATAACACCTTCAAGCTTCAGTTTCCTCATCTGTAAAGTGGGGATAATAATAGCACAGGGTTGTTGTGAGGATCAAAGGAGATTGTCCATGTGAGGCACTTTGCAAATCTATTCATGCTACTATCTATGGGACAAGCCATAAGCAAAGGGATGCTGGGTTCTTGTAAACGTTAAAGGTACCAGTAGCAATGAGACCCCTGAGGGCCTGAGCAAGCATCATTTTCTCTTCTCTCAGATGTCTTTCCCTTTGGGATTATAAGACGTCTTCTCCAATTCTGAAAATAGTTTCATCACCACCCACAAATCCAGCCCTATGGAACCTCCAACCATCAGCTGCATGGCCAAAAATAGCCTTGGGATTCCTTTGAAGGGATCCCTGTGGAGGCACTGGCTAGAGCTTTCCATCACAAGCGCCCCTCCTCTGATGGATTTCCTTTCACAGCCACATATTCGACTTATTGCCATATTCTTGTCACTTTTTTTATTCTCCTTTCACTTGTTTGTGTCTCATTTAATACCCACACTTGGTACCAGCCAATGAGAGGCCTTGGGCTCCAGAAAGCTCTTCCTTCCTCCTACAATTAGAGCCTCCTTTATTCTGGGGATAAATGAGAGCTTTTCAAATCAAATCATGGCTAGGCTTCACTGACAATTGGCTTTCTTTGTGGAGCCCTGTTTCTGAATGGCTGGCAAATGGTCTCAGTCAAGGGTCTGGCAATGAATTTCAACTGAACCTTTTCAGACAGAGTCTAACTCCCCTGTTACCTCCTCAAATCAAATCTCTTTGAAATTGATTTGCAAATAGGATTTAACAGTCTCTCCTACCAGAGACAATCAAACAGTCATTCCTACCTATTATGCTCAAAGAAAAGCCTGGGACCACTAATCTTATGATATGCATAAAAACATCCCATAAAAATTCAAAGGCCCATCAAGCCATCAGCAGCTTTCTGAATGGTTTCATGCATTTGGGGAGACTGCTAAGGACCCTCATTCCAATTAGGAATACCTTACAGCATTTCATTTCTGATTTGACAAAAAAAATTAGATGAGGAAATCTAAGTACTGTTACACTTTAGTTGGGGAAAAAAAATTCAGAAGCACTGTCTCGCCATCATGTTTGATCACGGGTACAGACACAATTCAAGAAACCCCATGCAGAGAAGAGGGGTAGGAAGAAGAAACTAATAGGACTTCAGCAAATCTGCCTAGAGGTCAAGAATCATTGGCTAAATATGCACTAGAAAGTCCAGGCGATTTCTTGTTCTATCACACAACCTGAGCTTTTAAACAAAGGTCCAATGTTTCTCATAAAAGAATAAAGGTTGACATATGGCTACCTTGTTTTATCATTAAACTTGCCCTTTTTACTTTCCTCTCTCAAGGATATGTGGTAAATGGTAGGTATATCTAGAAATAGTTCATCATAGTCTATCTAGCACGATGTTGTCATATCAGCATCTGTCCTCTCTCTTTGATCTTGGACTCAAATTCCTTGTGTATCACAACTTCAGTACTTGCAGCTTAATGTTCATAACAGAGTCAATATAAGTCAATATTGTAACATGGCAGCCAAGAGGATCATTTTAATTTAGGCTGCAGTAGAGAAGCAAAGTGTTTCCAATGAAGGAGGTTATCATTCTTCTCTCTTGGTTCTCCCATGGTTCATACCATGTCTGGAGTATCACACCCAGGTGTAGATACCACACTGACAAGCTTGACTCTATCCAGAGGCAGGTGAGAGACTACAAAACATATGCAAATCTGTTGAAGAAACTAAGATGTCGATCTCAGAGGAGAATTCAGGGGGGAAGGGACATGAAAGCTGTTTTGCCATTTTCAAATACCTGAATGGCCATCATTCAGAAGAAAAAACATCTTTTTTTTGCCCCAGAAAACATAGCTAGGATGAGTGAAAGTCAGAGAGAAGGAAGAGAAATTCAGTGAAGGAAAAACTTCCTAACAATTGGGTTTGTTCAAAAATAGACAATGGACTGCCAGACAAAGTAGTCAGTAGTGGGGGCAGAGCCAAGATGGCAGAGTGTGGACAGTAACCCAGCTGAACTCTCCCAACTTTCTCCTTCAATCAATAAAAATAACACCTCAAATCAATTCCTGGAGTGACAAAGTCAACAAAACATCAGTGTGAGACATTTTTCCAGCCTAAAAAACTGAGGAGGTCAGTAGGATAGGTCTATGACACTGGGGTAGGGGCCAGCTTGGAACATCCACAACAGCAGCAGCACTACCACCAGTGGCAGGCCTTGGAGGTAGCCAAGATAGAAACAGTGGCAGCTTCAGGGGCTCTTAGCCCAGAGACAGTCACAGTTCCAGGGTGGAGAAGAATGCTTGTGGTCAGTCACAAGGAAGTAGGGGCCCTGGTCATAGTTCCAGGGCCACGAGGAATGATAGTTTTCACAGCTGCAGGAGAGCAGGGACCCTTCCTGGCAAAACACTAGAACATAGACTAGGAAAATAATAACCATGCCTCTCCCTTAATCACACCACTTTGGAATCACCAAAAACTTGCAGACTCCTACAACTAGCTCTGAAAACAGCAACATGAAAAAGCCTGAAGCTTGGGACAGTGCCTCCCCACCTCAGGCAAGCAGAGGTCAACTTTAACATAAAATTCAACATCAAGAATTAGGCTGGGGGAAAGAAAAAAGAATTTGACCATAAAAATCTTCTATGGTGACAGGGAAGACCAAGACACAAACTCAGGAGAAGACAATGGTGTGAAAACAGATACAACCAAAGCCTCAAAGAGAAATGCTAATTGGACACAAACCCAACAAGAATTACTAGAAGAGTTAAAGAAAGTGATAAGAATAGTAGGGGAAAAATTAGGAAAAGAAATGAGAGTTATGCAAGAAAATTATGAAAATAGAATGAATAGTTTGGTAAAAAAAAAGGCACAAAAATACTGAAGAAAATAATTCCTTGAAAAGCAATTGGCCTCATGGTAAAAGAGGCACAAAAATTCACTGAAGAAAAGAACTCCTTAAAAAGTAGAATTGGAAAGGATTCTGGGAATATGGCAGTCAGGCAGAAAATTCCAAGCTCTCAAGATTTTCTTTCACAACAGAGATAAAATATCATGTTAAGGTGAGCAAAATAAAGGTAAAAAATAAATAAGAATAGGGGTACAACAGGGGTCTTCCTGGGACAATTTGAGACGATCATAAGAAAGCCTGTGAAGAGTAGCTACAGGCTAGGGCCTGCTTCAAGAACAAGCAGCAAGCCCTAGGGTTAGTTGATTTGGGAGGCTGCATGTGCCCCAGCCACAGGAACTTTTACCCCTGGATAGTGAAGGGAGTTGGGTGTCTTAGCTGGGGAATATCAAGGGAACCTCTCTTGACAAGGGCAGTGGCAAGAAGGAAAAAGCACATGCCTGGTGGGTGTGGAGGCAGTGTGACAGAAAGCCTTTGGCTGTGGGTACTTATAGGAGGGTAGAGTTTTGGCTTTGGTTCCATGCTACAGGGGAGAACTGAAGATCTGGGGCAAGAGGCACCATCCCCACACCCCAGGGCTAGAGGTGATTACAAAAATTAAGCTATTACCACAAAAAATGCACAGGCAAAGGAGAAATAATCCAACCATGGGAAGCTATTATGCGAACAGAGAAGACCAGGGATCATCTTCAGAGGAGGATATTGAAGCAAAGAAACCCCCTTCTACCCCAAAGAGTAATGTCTAATGGTCATGATGAGGGCACAGTCTCTGGGAACTCCCTTGAATCTGGAATACAGTCTCTAGGAGCCCCCTTGAATTCTCCTTGAATCTTCCAACTAGATCTAGCCTTCCCGGGAGACTATAGCCTCACATTATCATTAGGCCCAAATCTCTACCTAAACCTTGCCCTCTGTTGTTACTATAGATATGCATGCCTTCAGTTACTTTCCAACCCTGATATTATCAATATCCATGCCTTCAACTACTTCCTACCCTTAATCCCATTCTCTTGGTTCCTGGACTCTGACCTCATCTGGTCTTCCTTAGACTTCTCCTCAAGACCCTGCCTAAACCCCTCCTCTAGTCACCCCAGACTACCCCTCAATCCTTCCTACAGTCTTTGTGTATATAATCTCCATCTTGCCTCCATGAAGGTGCTCAGGTTCAATCTAGCTCAGCTTAGATTGAGTCTGGCCCACTTATGAAAACAGGTATCACAAAGGGTGGGATTTCTTAAGGCAACCCATTATGGTGAATTCCTAATAAACTTTCTCTTTTCCCTTGCCTGAGAAGGCTTGAGTCGAATTCTTTCTGCAGGACCCGGCATGTTGGTATTTTGGGGTCTCGAGCACCCCTAGAAACCTATGGTTCCCTACCATCATCATTTTGATTTAAACCTCTTCAGTCACGTACTCAAAAAGAATTCATAGAAGATCTTTAAAAAGACTTTAAAAATCAGATGACAGAGATGGAGGAAAAACTAAAAAAAAAAAATAAGAATAATCCAAAAAAACCAAAGAGATTATGAAAGGGAAGTCAACCAATCAGAAAAAGATCCAGAATCTTAAGAAAGAAAACGACACCTTGAAAATTAGAACTGGGCAAGGTGAAGTCAATGAAATGACAAGAGATCAAGAAATAATGTATTGTGAATTTCTAGGGGGCGGAGCCAAGATGGCGGCTGGAAAACAGGGACTAGCGTGAGCTCCCTGCCGAGTCCCTCCAAAAACCTATAAAAAATGGCTCTGAACCAATTCTAGAACTGCAGAACCCACAAAACAGCAGAGGGAAGCAGGGCTCCAGCCCAGGACAGCCTGGATGGTCTCTGGGTAAGGTCTATCCCACAAGGAGCTGGGAGCTGGGAGCTGGGAGTTGGGAGGGGAGCAGAGCAGAGCCCAGCCTGAGCAGCTCGGACCAAACAGACCAGGAGCCACTGTGCCCTGAATCAGTGAGTTGTGGCAGTTACCAGACTTCTCAACCCACAAACACCAAAGACAACGGAGAAGGTTAGTGGGAAAAGCTGCAGGAGTGGAAGGAGTTCGATGTTCGGCCACCGCCCCTGGGGTAGCAGAGGTGGGGCAGCTACAGCTGCAGTTGCTTCCGGCCCCAGGCCCACCTGGTGGGAGGAATTAAGTGGCAGATCAGAGCAGGAGTGCACAGCCTGCTGAAGATTTAAGCCCAGTCCAGGTTGGGGGTTCTTGGGGAAGGAGGAGTGCTGGTGTGGCAGGAGCTGGCGCATCCCCCCCAAATGTGGAACATAGAACTCTCTAGTCTACAAGTAGTCATACCCCGCTGAAAACTCAAGGGTCAAGTTAGTTGGTTGGGAATATGGCCAGGCAGTGAAAACACACCCAGATTCAGTCTCAGACTTTGGATTCTTTCTTTGGTGACAAAGAAGACCAAAACATACAGACAGAAGAAGTCAACAAAGTGCAGGAACCTACACCAAAAGCCTCCAAGAAAAACATGAACTGGTCCCAGGCCATGGAAGAGTTCAAAAAGGATTTGGAAAAGCAAGTTAGAGAAGTAGAGGAAAAGTTGGGAAGGGAAATGAGAAGTATGCGAGAAAACCATGAAAAACAAGTCAATGACTTGCTAAAGGAGACCCAAAAAAATACTGAAAAATACACTGAAGAAAACAACACCTTAAAAAATAGACTGACTCGGTGCAGCAGCAGCGGCAGCATTAGCGGCAGCAGCGGCGGTGGTGGTAGTAGGCTTGGCGGTAGCGGTTGAGCTTGCAGCGGGCGGACAGGGGTCCAGTCATTGGAATAGAAGTCTCTCAGAATGGCAGATGACCTGGACTTCAAGACAGGGGATGCAGGGGCATCAGCTACCTTTCCCATGCAGTGCTCTGTCTTGAGCAAGAATGGCTTTGTGGTGCTCAAAGGCCAGCCTTGTAAGATAGTTGAGACGTCCACCTCCAAGACTGCAAAGCATGGCCATGCCAAGGTTCATCTGGTTGGTATCGATATCTTTACTGGGAAGAAATATGAAGATATCTGCCCTTCAACCCACAACATGGATGTGCCCAATATCAAGAGAAATGATTTCCATTTGATTGGGATTCAGGATGGCTACCTGTCACTGCTCCAGGACAGTGGGGAGGTAAGGGAGGACCTTCGTTTACCTGAGGGTGACCTTGGCAAGGAGATCGAGCAGAAGTATGATTGTGGAGAAGAGATCCTGATAACGGTGCTGTCAGCCACGACAGAGGAAGCAGCTGTTGCAATCAAGGCCATGGCAAAGTAACTGGCCCCCAGGGTGGTGGTGGCTGCAGCAGCAGTAGCGATCAGTGCCTGAAGAGGCCTTCCCTCTCCTCCCCAGCCTGGTCAGGCTTTGGCCCCACCCTGGCTGGACGCCTACTCTATGTCTTTGATGTTTTATTTTGGTTTTTTTTTCTCTTAATCCGGGGAGCTCCCCCCACCCCCACCCCTTTAGTCAAGCCCTATCCCCCTCAACCCCTTGGACAAGATGGGGGCAGGGCCTTGGTAAAAGTGCCCCCTTCTCTCCCCTACCTCACACTTCTGCCCTGGTGGGGGAGAGGGGATGGGGGCTCCTTGAGGTTTAGTTTTTTTCTTTTTTATTATTTAATCTGGAAGCAGAAAGCTGTGGATTCTGGATTCTGGCAAAAATCCTCTGCCCCCTCTCCATACCTATCCTGTCTGGCCCCCTGGTTCCCTATACCTCACCTAGCACCACTCCCTCCCCCAACAGGGGACCAGACCCCCCCCCCCCAGCCATCTGCCTCTATCTTTCCCCAAATCTCCCTAATGGGAGAAGGGACAAGAGTGGGGAGGGGCTCTATTCCCTTCCTCAGGCATCCAGGAGGGCCCCTAGCACCCATGGGCCCTACCCCTCCTTGCGGTTTTCTCCCTGACACATTTGTTAAAAATCAAACCTGAATAAAACTACAAGTTTAATATAAAAAAATAGACTAACTCAAATGGCAAAAGAGCTCCAAAAAGCCAATGAGGAGAAGAATGCCTTGAAAGGCAGAATTAGCCAAATGGAAAAGGAGGTCCAAAAGACCACTGAGGAAAATACTACCTTAAAAATTAGATTGGAGCAAGTGGAAGCTAGTGACTTGATGAGAAATCAAGATATTATAAAACAGAACCAAAGGAATGAAAAAATGGAAGACAATGTGAAATATCTCATTGGAAAAACCACTGACCTGCAAAATAGATTCAGGAGAGATAATTTAAAAATTATCAGACTACCTGAAAGCCATGATCAAAAAAAGAGCCTAGATATCATCTTTCAAGAAATTATCAAGAACTGCCCTGATATTCTAGAGCCACAGGGCAAAATAGGAATTGAAAGAATCCTTCGATCGCCTCCTCAAATAGATCCCAAAAGAAATCTCCTAGGAATACTGTCGCCAAATTCCAGAGCTCCCAGGTCAAGGAGAAAATATTGCAAGAAGCCAGAAAGAAATAATTTGAGTATTGTGGAAACATAATCAGAATAATCCAAGATCTGGCAGCTTCTACATTAAGAGATCGAAGGGCTTGGAACACGATATTCCGGAGGTCAATGGAGCTAGGATTAAAACCTAGAATCACCTACCCAGCAAAACTGAGTATCATGCTCCAAGGCAAAATATGGATTTTCAATAAAATAGAGGACTTTCAAGCTTTCTCAGTGAAAAGACCAGAGCTGAATAGAAAATTTGACTTTCAAACACAAGAATCAAGAGAAGCATGAAAAAGTAATCAAGAAAAAGAACAAGAAAAAGAAATTGCAAGGGACTTACTAAAGGTGAACTGTTTTGTTGACATTCCTACATGGAAAGATAACATGTATGATTCATGAGACCTCAGTATTAGGGTAGCTGAAGGGAATATGCATATATATATGTATAAGTGAATGTGTATGTATGTATATGTGTATGTGTATATATAAAGAGAGAGAGAGAGAGAGAGAGAGAGAGAGGGAGAGAGAGAGAGAGAGAGAGAGAGAGAGGGAGGACACCGGGCAAGTTGAAGATGAAGGGAAGATATCTAAAAGAAACAAAATCAAATTAAGGGATGAGAGAGGAATATATTGAGAGAGGGAGATAGGGAGAGATAGAATGGGGTGGATTATCTCACATAAAGGTGGCAAGAGGAAGCAGTTCTGTGGGAGGAGGGGAGAGGGCAGGTGAGGGGGGAATGTGTGAATCTTGCTCTCATCAAATTTGGCCTGAAAAGGGAATACCACACATACTCAATTGGGTATCTTACCCCACAGGAAATAAGAGGGAAGAAGATAAAAAAAGGGGAGTATGATGGAGCGGAGGGCAGATGGGGGTGTAGGTAATCAAAAACAAACACTTTGGAAAGGGGACAGGGTCAAGGGAGAAAATTCAATAAAGGGGGATGGGTTGATGGGTTGGGAAGGAGCAAAATATAGTTGGTCTTTCACAACATGAGTATTGTGGAAGGGTTATACATAATGATACACATGTGGCCTATGTTGAATTGCTTGACTTCTTAGGGAGGGTGGGTGGGAAGGGAAGAGGAGAGAGAATTTGGAACTCAAAGTTTTGAAAACAGATGTTCAAAAACAAAAAAAAAGTTTTTGCATGCAACTGGAAAATAAGATACACAGGCAATGGGGCACAGAAATTTATCTTGCCCTACAAGAAAGAAAGGGAAAAGGGGATGGGAGGGGAGTGGGGTGACAGAAGGGAGGGCTGACTGGGGAACAGGGCAACCAGAATACACGCCATCTTGGAGTGGGGGGGAGGGTAGAAATGGGGAGAAAATTTGTAATTCAAACTCTTGTGAAAATCAATGCTGAAAACTAAATATGTTAAATAAATAAATTTAAAATTAAAAAAAGAAATAATGTATTGTTATTTCAAAACCTATTATTACAAAACATGAATAATGAAAAAATAGAAGACAGTAAAACATAAGAAAAACAACAGATCTGGAGAATAGATCAAGAAGAGAAAACATAAAAATAATTGGACTAACTGAGAGGTATGATCAAAAAAATAACTTTGATACAATGAAATAATTAAAGAAAATTGTCCTGAAGCATTAGAATAAAAGGGGAAGTAGAAATGGAAAAAAAATCCATTGATCACCACTCAAAAGAGATCCAAAAGGAAAACTTGTAGGAAAATTATAGTCAAACTCTGAAATTCCCAGCTCAAGGATAAAATATTAAGAACGAGAATAAAATAATTTAAATCTGATGGTGTCACAATTAGAATCACACAAGACCTAGCAGCAGAGAAATTAAAGGACTGCAGGTCTTGGAACATTATATATTGAAGAGCAAAAGAACTGGGGCTCTGGCTGAAAATATCACACCCAGCAAAGTTAAACATAATCCTGAATGGAAAAAAATGGACATTTAATCAACTGTCAGACTTTCAAGACTTTGTTAAAAAAAAAAAAACTTGAATGTAATAGAAGATTTGACATACAAGAAACAAGAGAAATATAAAGTACATACCAAAGATTGGTTACAAGGGATTCAATAAGGACAAACCATTTATTTTTTATATATGTAAAATGCAAAACATATGTCTAAGATTCTTATTAAAAATTGGGTAGCTCATAAGAGAGACTAGGGTAAACCTGAGTATGATATGAATTTAAAAAGTAAAACCATTTAGAAACAGCTGAAAAGAGTAATTATTTTATACAAATGAGGTGGAAGAGGAAGAATCAACACAGAGGAATTAGATGGGGGAGGAGGGTTGGTAGATCTGGTAACCTACTTTCACGGGGAATAGATTTAAGAGGGAACGATATGTATATATTTAGAAGAGTATAAAAGTCTTCTAAATTTAGAAGAAATAAAATGGTAAGGGGATAGGGAGAGGGGAGAGGACAAGGGAGGGATGTTTAGAGGGGAAGGCAAGGGAATAGATAAAAGGCAGGGTATAGAACAGTGTTTAGATCAATGGGAATGGGAGGATAAGGGAGCAATCTCTAGAGGGGAGGGTGAGAGAATAGGTTATAGGAGTCTACGGAAAGGTGTTAAGATTTATGGGAATGGGAAGATAGGGGAGGGATCCTTGGAGAGGGGTAGGCAAGTGACAGAAAGGTAAGGTAGTTGGTGAAAGTAAAGTAGAGGAGGGAGGAGGGATAGGAAACGAGAGATATGCACAAACATAAAAACAAAGATCAAGAGTAGGATGTGTTTAAGAAAGTATATGTCTATATATGTATGTATATATATGCATATGTATATATCTATAGCTATAGAGAAATATATCCACACTTAATTGCAGCCTTTGGGGGGGGGGAAGTGGAACGAAATGAAAAAGTGCACAGTAGAGAACAAATGAAAACTTACAAGGAAGCGAAGAAAAGATGGACAGCTCTCAACACAATGTGTAGCCTTTATCACACAGGCTTTCTTGAAATGAAAATTTATTGTTACGTATTTTGAATCCTCTCATGTTCTGCTATGCACATGACATGTTTTTTCCCCTTTCTTACTTTGTATTTTAGTACCGATATTTAGCTTTATGGTATGTTTTTGTTTCTTTTCTCTATTTCTATATTTGTGTTCTGGTGTTTGAGTCCAAAATAAAGTTTTGGAAAAAAGAAAAAAAAAAAGAAAAATGACCTCAGGTTCTTTCAAGCTGATCATTAATCCATAATTACTGTGCTAAGTTATCAAGGATTTGTTGTGGGTCATTTCTTTCAAGGAATTTCTAGGTATAATTTTAACATAAACAGTACAGATATGTGTAACGAATGGCAAGATTTTTGTATTACTATATTAACTCTTATAAAAGGACAATCCCAGGCAAAAGGCCATATACAATGTATTTTTACTCATTTGGTTTTGAAAGATTTACAACAGTTATATTTAAGTAATAAAATAAGGATTTTTATATATATATATATATATATATATATATATATATATATATATATATATAGTAAAATGTCATTAATTTAGATCCCATGAGTTCAAAATATGCCCATTTGGAAAGTGACTAGGCTGACTTCACAAGATTTATAAATTTTTATTATTTATGAAAAACAGTATGGAAATAAATGAATATTATATATAAGATTTCATGGTGTTTTAACAACCCAGCTAGCAGTTTCTCTGGGGGAGTAAGATCCCTCCCCCACAGCCAGCACCCAGGAGGTTGCCGGGACCCAAGAGGTTGCCAGGACAGCACAGGTTCTTCTTATCTGCTTAAACAAGGAAAGCACGGTGAAGGGGTTGATCAGCTTACTTTAATCCAGCATTCAGTTAGCATACAGACAACAATCATTTAGTTCAGGGGAAAACGCCAGCATTCAGTTAGCATTCAGTTAGTTCAGGGGAGCATACAGACAAGCATCAAGAGACAGACCAAATACAGATTCATTGACTTACTTCAGGGGAAAAAAACCAGCACCCTGAGGTTCAAAACATTCATTTAGTTCGGGGGAAAAACAAACCAGCATCCCGAACCTCAAAACCAAAATACAAACAAGTTACAAATATCAACAGACCCAATACAATTCATAGTTACCAACATCTGGGCTTGGCCCAAGAGCAAGGGCTGGCCCAGAGTCACGCTTGCTTGCCGCTGCTCCCACACCAACCGGAAGAGGAAAGAGAGAGCTTCAAGCTGTCCTCTCCCCTCTTATAGGGTTTTTGACATCATCAAGCACCGCCTGAATGACCAGGGCCGATTGGTTCTTGACTTGGCCCCTCTCCCTAGGGTAGATGTTAACACCTCCCCTCAGCCAGCCTCATGACTCATCACAGGAAGTTTTCTGCTTCCTGACATGCTCTCTGGGCTTCCTGCCCCGGAAGAGCAAGCCACAGCATCCAGAGGCTCAATGAGGTAAGCTGAGTCACTCAAAGAAAACAAAGGCCATTCCTCTTACACATGGGCATGCTTAGCCTACATAAGAATATACCTTTTCAAGGATCCTTAAAATGTTTGACCCTTCTCAAACATAAAGGGATAGAATTTTTTAAAAAAGTAGAATTGGACAACTGGAAACTAATTACTCCATGAGATATCAACAAACAATAAAGGAAAGTCAAAAGAATGAAAAAAATAGCAGAAAGTATCAACTATCTCATTGGAAAACAATCGACCTGGAAAAAAGATCAAGGAGAGATAATTTAATAATTTGTGGATTACGTGAAAACCATGATCAAAAAATAGCCTAGACCTAGTATTTCAAGAAATTACCAGGAAAAACTGCCTTGAAATCTCAGATCCAGAGAGTAAAGTACAAATGGAAAGAATCCACCAATCATCTTCTGAAAGAGATCCCAAAATGAAAATCCCCACAAATATTATAGCCAAATTCTAGGGCTTCCAGATCAAGAAGAAAATATTGCAAGAAGGCAGAAAGAAACAATTCATATATCATGGAACTGCAGTCAGGATCACATAAGATTTACCAGCTTCCACAGTAAAGGAGAAGAGAGCTTGGAATATGATATTCCAGAGTTAACCTCACAACCAAGAATAACCAACCCAGCAAAACTGAGTATAATCCTTCGGGGAGAAAAATGGAGATTTAATGAAATAGAGCTCTCTCAAGCATTTGTGATGAAAAAAACAGAGTAAACAGAAAATCTGAAGTTCAAACAGGACTCAAGGGAAGCATAACAAAGGTAAACACAAAAGAGAAATCATAAGAAACTCAGTAAAGTTAAAGTGACATTATTATATGATGATACATATGATTCCTAAGAACTTTATCATCATTAGGGCAGTTAGAAACAGTTTACATAGATAGGTCACAGGTTTGGATCTCTCTCTCTCTCTCTCTCTCTCTCTCTCTCTCTCTTTCTCTCTCTCTCTCCTTCTCTCTATCTCCATGTCTCTCTCCTTTGTTCTACTCTTTCTCTGTTTTCTCCCCTCCCCTTCTCTCTGTGTCTGTCCCTCTCTCCTTTCTCCCCTCCTCGCCCCTCCCCTTCCCCATTTCTGTCTTTGTCTGTCTCTGTCTCCTCTCTCCCCTCCCCTCCCCTTTTCTCTCTCTTTGTCTGTATCTCACCTCTTCCTCTCTCTGTCTTTTTCTCTCCTTTTCCCTCCCCCTCTCTCCCCCATCCCCTCCATTCCCTTCTCTCTGTGTCTCCACATTTCTGTCTCTCTTTGTCTCTCTGTCTCTGCCCCTCCCCAGAAAGAAAGAATGAAAGAAAGAAAGAAAGAAAGGAAGGAAGGAAGGAAGGAAGAAGGGAGGAAGGGAGGGGAGGGGAGGGGAACAACTTTGCCTGAATGAAGCAAGTGTTAAATACTGTTGCTCAAAAACAGTCCAAATTTTAATCCTCCTGTAATTTGATCACTGGAGCCAATAACTAACTTCCTTTTCAGAGGCATAAAAAATGGGGAGTGGCTATTTGGGGAGTCAAACCTGAACTCTGAGAGATTGGAAGAGAACACTGCCTTAATGATCACCCTGAGAGCGAGTATAATCCATCTCAGGAAATAATAATAAAATTTATGACGGTTCTAAAATTGTTTAACTCCTTTCAGGAATCTGTGAATTATAGGGCAGTAACACCACCAAGGACTAGCAAGAACTCACACAAGTCCTAGGCAGTTTTGCCTCAGAGGGTATCTGCAAAAATGCTTCAATTGTTCCCTCCTGCAAAAATAAAAGATAATTTATTGTTTACCTTTCTAAGCAAGGGATGCTCTTGGCACACGCCTATATTTCTTCCATTTTTGTTCTCAGTGTTTTGCCTCAAGGTCTCTCAATATTTGGAAAAGGCTAGACCCACGTGAATCACTTTTTTTCCTTCATTCTTGGAATGGGTGGGGTGGAAAAAATTGATATCAACCTCTTTCCCCATTAGGTTCAGAAAGAATAGATGACTCACATTTACATGGGATAGAATTCTGCCCTCAAGACACTCTTACCAGGGAGAAGGAAGAAAAATGTGCAATGTGCCTGCATGTTTTTTTTTTTTTTTCTGGGAACCACCTATGGCTCTTGGCATACCAACTCATCTTGAGTTGGGCAAGTTCTTTCCTGCTGGGGAGTATTTAATAATGACTTTGCAAATGAACATACACAGAGCTGCCCTGAGGAGTCATGGATCTCCTCTCCAGCGTTGTCCTTCCATCAGGCCCTTTTGCTATCTCCTGGGTTCTTTGCACAAAAGGACAGTTTTCCCCAGGACTTCTGAATTGCTTCTCTTCCTGGAGCCTGTGCACCAAGAAGCCCAGAATCCCCAAGTCTGTGTCTTAGATGCTTTCAGCAGACACTGTGTCCCAATAATGCTGCCCATTATTAATGATGAAATTAATATTTACTGACCCCACCAGAGTATTATGAAGATTAATTAATGGATGGCTGTAAAGTTCTCTGAAGCAGAAAAGTACTGTTTAAAATGCTCAATAGTGATATTATAATATGCTAATAGGGGAAGAAATAGGACTAGCCCATTGCTTATACTTCCCATTTCGGAAAGTGCTTTGCAGTTTTAAAATACTTTAAACCTTCCTCAAAAATATCAGCTCTGAGTCAGGTCCATGGGGCCTTCATATTGGATGGCTGTGTTCATTTACTCAACACCCAATCAATCAAAAAGCATCTATTAAGTGCCTACTATGTGCTAGGTATGGACAGCCAGGTGGTACAGTGGACAGAGTGCCAGGCTTGGAGTCAGGAAGACTCCTCTTGTGAGTTAAAATTCAGCCTCGGACATTTACTAGCTGTGTGACCCTGGGCCAGTCACTTTACCCTGTTTGACTCAGTTTCTTCATCTGTAAAATAAGCTGGAGAAGGAAAAGGCAAACCGCTCCAGTATCTCTGTCAAGAAAACCTCAAATGGGGTCACGAAGAGTTAAACATAACCGAGAAATGACTGAACAACAACCAAATGTGCTAGTTACTGGGGATAGAATGGTGAGGGAATAACAGGAATCTGGATTTCAAGACGTCTTAGAAATCATGGAGTCCCCCCCCCCACCCCTACACCTTTTTAAAGATGAGGAAACTGAGGTACACCTTGGTTAAGAGACTTGCCCAGGATCACACAGCTAGTAAGTTTCTGATGATAGGGATGTCACTGGCAGAGGGAATTTCCAGATGAAGAAACTCCCTCTAACAACACTAGTCAGTGCTCTTTGTGTGACCTACAGCCTGAGAGAGTTGTCTAGAGCACTGAGATATTAAATGACTTGCCCACCATCAAACTAGCTGATATGAAGTGCCTATTATGTGCCCCTGTGCTTGACTCTGGAAGTACAAAGAAGAAACAACACGGTTCCTGCCCTCAGGGAACAAACATCTATTAACATCTACTACTACATGGCATGCATTAGGGTTAAATGGATGGGGATGGAGAGTGAGTCTGCCATGCTGTTGGTGAAGGGAATGCCTGCTGCTGACAGAGACCAGCAGGTTTTCTGCAGCTAATGGTCTTGGAGAGCTGCCTTATCCAGTGAGAGGTTAAGTGGCTTGGCCTTGGGAGTCACACAGCCGGACACAACAGTCGGTCCCACGGCTTCCAGGGTATGGACATCACTCTGCTACTCCCCATTACGACTACAGAAACAAAATGGCTCCTGTTCTTAGGCAGCTTATCTTCTATCAGGAGAAACAATATAGATCCTACACATGCATGTATACATGTACATGCAAGTGTACATATATGTAACACATATGTTTATACACATGCACACACACACATGAACATGCACACACAAATATGCACTTGTAAGGATATATACATAGATACACACACATAAACACAAACACACGTATGTTTATACATACACACGCTTACACATACACCTTCTCAGAGCCATCCTTTGTGAAAAAAATTAAAAAATAAAGGAGGGAAGAAGAGTTTTAGCAAAATTAAACCCGGCGTCCATGGGGTATGACAGGATGGGCAGCATTCTTCACCCGGATCTGCAAAGGAGGTGGAACTTGGTCGCTGCTGCAGCTACTGTTGTTTTAACATTCTTAATAAAATTAAATTATTTCAATTAACAAAAATTTGCTGTGTTTCATCATTAATTAGTTGAGAAGCCGTAATATGAACACAACCTCGGGCGAGTCACTACGTGCTCTGGGCCTCCGTTTTCTCGTCTACAAAGTGAGTACATTGCATTAGATACTCTCTAAGAGCACTGAGCGCTGGGCCTGGAATCAGGAAGACCTGAGTTCAAATCCAGCCTCAGATGCTTCCTAGCTATGGGACCCTGGGCGAGTCACTTAACCTCCGTCTCAGTTTCTACAACTGTAAAATGAAGACAATAATAATCCCCACCTCTCAGGGCTGCTGTGAAGATCAGAAAGTGCTTTACACAGTTACTGGCACATAGTAGGTACAGGATACGTGTTTATCCCTTTCCTTTTTCCTCTGTTTCTTTTCAGCTAGAACATAGAATAAGAAAAGAGGAGGTTTTAAAAGGATTTTAAAACACTCGGCACATTACAATAGCCCTGTGAGGGAAGCAGGTACTAAAAATATTATTACACCCATTTTTAAACCGAGGAAACCAAGCCTTGGAGAAACGGAATGACTTGTCCATGGTCACCCAGTGAGAAAGTATCAGAGATTTAAAGGAGCTTCGGAGGTGATCTAGACGAACCCCCTCATTTTATAATTAATAATCATAATCATTATCATCATTATTGTTATAACTAGCATTTCTGTGGCACTCTGTGGTTTGCAGAACATGTTAAAAATATGATCTCACTTTGTCCTCACAATGGCCGTGGAAGGTAGATGCTATAATTATCATCCCCATTTTACAGATAAGGAACCCAAGGTAGACCCAGATTTAGCAACTGAGGCTGGATTTGAATTCAGGTCTCCCTGACTCCAAGGCCAGTGCTTTATCCATTGCACCCTCTACAGCTGTTAAAGAATCTAAGGCTGAGAAAGGCTAGAAGAGCCCCCAGAGCCGCAGAGACAAGCTCTGACTTCAGGTCCTCTGACTCCAAAGCCAACACCCCATTGCACCAGGCTCCTTCCAGAAATCAAGACCACAAAGGGGTCATCTGGCTCAAGCCCTTTGTTTTACAAGAGAGGCTCTAGGGGCAGAGAGGTGGTGCAACGGATAGAACATCAGGTACTTACTAGCTGTGTGACCCTGGGCAAGTCACTTAACCCAGAGAGAGAGAGAGAGACAGAGAGACAGAGAAACAGGCACAGAAAGACAGAGACAGAGACACAGAGACAGACAGACAGAAGAGGGAGGCTCCAGAACCCCCAGGCATTGTGTGACTTCCCCAAGTGAGCACGTAGCTGAGCTGAGGTTCAAAGCTGAAGGCTTGGACTCCAGATTCAGCCTGTGCTACACCACAGTGTCCCTCTCCCTCTCTTTAGATATCAATAACGAGTTTTTGCTTCCTAACACATGTGCACCAGGTTCTCCCTGATCCGCTCTAAAAGCTGTGATAGCATTTTCAATTTTGAGAAAGGAAAATCTACAGCCTTCTGCCTGGACTCCTATGTTTGTTTGTTTATCTGTTGTTCTATGCCTAATGTTGACCCTTTATCCCTGTGGTCATGAGTCACAGGCTTTTATTTGGATAAACCTAAAGTAATCCATGCCTGTGATTCTTGTGAATTAAATCAGAAGGCACATTTTCCTGGAAGATCTTCTAAGACAAACAAAAACATGCCTTGGTTGGTTTAGTCCATAGACACCTCCATTTATCAAACGTAAACAAGAGTGAGGCAATGTTCTTGCTCAACAAGGCAGTGAAACCTGGTACTTGAAGAAGGGCCAGAGTCACCAATGAAAGGAGGAAGGCAGGAGACAAGTACAGTGTTGGTGAAGGAGGACAGAAAACAAGCCATTGTGTCCATTGTCCCATGAGCTTCTCTCTTACTGGATAAAGTAGGGCAATTTGTCTTGATTAAAGGACAGTGGGATGTTGGGATGCTCTTCTTGGTTTGGTCAGGGTGAGTCCAGGCTTCCTCCTGAAAATTCTATTCTCCTTCATTGTGACATAAAATCTCCATAGCACATTTTTTATTGCTGTTATAATTTAATAGCCTTCTTGCAACATAAGATTAGTTTTCAAAAATTTGGGGAGAAGGCAGCTAGTGGGCGTCCAAACACCCTCTTGCTTTGGTGTGGGGAAACGTCCTGCGGTGCAAATGGACAGTTTTTCTCTATGGCATTTGCAGCAGTAAGAGCTGAGTCAGAGACAAAATGGGAAGCCAGGCCTTTCCAGACGCATGCTGTGCCTTGTCATTCCTCTGCATGCTGTGCCTTGTCACCTCTCAACTGGAAGGTAGAAGAGAGAATTAAAAGTCAAACCTACTGCAACCAGGCAAAGCACCATGACTATAGATGCCAAGACTCCTGATGCATGCCCGCATTAATTGCAGTTGATAACTATGATCAACAAAACAGACAAATGGAGTTTGGAGGTCAGAAAATCTTTTGTAATCTTAAAGCTATCTCAAAGTGAAGTGGGATATTGTGGTAGGTAGTGGGCTCTTCACTGGAGGTGTCTAAATGAGGGATGATGTGGTAGTAGAGATTCCAATTTAGGGATGGCTCAGACCAGACAAGTGTTGAGTGCTGAGTCACGATTTTAAAAATTAAATGATTTTAAGATCATCAAAAAGGATAGGGGATGAAGTTTTTTTTTTTATCATAAGATGCACAGAATGAAAAAATAATAATACATAGGACTAGTGGCAGAAGGCTATAGGTATTTTATTCTTAAAGTTGAAAATGGTATTAGTGCACCTACAGCAGACCAGCAAGCATCTAACCCACTACTGGGAGGCAAAAGGTATTTATAGCCAGAGATTACCAGCAGTGGGCTTCATGCCACATAAAGTATTGAATCAAGCACCCTCCCTCCCCAGGACACTTGCTGTATAAATTACAAATGTTCAGAAGTCTCGATGAGGGGCTAATATTAATAAGAAAATGAATCCAATATTCATGAAAAGAACTTGAAAAGCCACTGTTTATGCCTGAAATCCTCTGATATTTTCCATAATTATTATGTCATTACAAACACAGGGGTGAGAAACACAAAGCAGGAGCAAGTAATGTTTCTGAGATGAATACACATGGAGACAATGGTCTTAAGAAAAATATCACCATGGATTCTGATCAAGAGAAATAATGCATGATCTCAAGCTGCAAAAGTCCTTTCAAAATAAAAAAAATACATATTTAAATTAGAGTGAAAAAATGATTGTTTTTTTAAACAGGGAAAACCAAAAGTTCATGTGCCTGACTTGGCACCTTAGTCTTTGGGAAGACTGAACAGATCCATGAAGGTAAGGTCTATTTCTGTATCCCCGAGGCCTAGAACAATGCTGGGCACATAGTAGGCATTTTTAAAATGCTGGTTAAGTTAAATTGTATGTAGTAGGTGTTTAACATGTTGAAAGAACTGTCCTGGATATTTTCCATTTTCTAAAGGGAACACAGAGAATCTTGAACTTGAGAATCACAGGACTTGAGTTCAAATGCTGGCTCTGCCCCCCAGGAGTGATATGTGACCTTAGTCTCTCTGGGCCTCAGTTTCCTCATTTGTGAGATGAGGGTGTTGGAATAGATTGACCTCTGAGGACCCTTATAGCTCTAGATTGATGAGTTATGATCCCATGGTCTCTGATAGACAAATCACTGAGCATCTTCTCCCAGTAGAAAGGGATTGGGTCAGCTCCCTACTTTGCAGATTTCTCCTGGTTTCAAATCAATTCCTTTAACTCTGCGGGAGAAGACAGATTCATGGGATCAGAGACTGAGAGTAGGAAGGGAACTTGGAATGACCTAGTCTAATTTCTCCATTTTACAGAGAAGGAAACAGAGGCCCAGAGAAACCATGTAATTTGCCTGAGAGCACACACTTGAACAGCCAAAGCTAAATTTTAACTCAGGTCATTTGACTACCAACCCAATGCCCTTTCTACTGTACCACAAGGGGGAAAAGTTTTATCTGGTTTTTAACACTTACCACCTTCCTTTCCATACAAAGGAATACTGGTTTCTCAAACATCTGAAACTTGACATGTCCAAAAAATAACTTACCCTTCCCCCCCTAAAAATCAGCCCTTTTCTGAGCTTCCCCATTCCTTGCAGGGCACATCCTAGTCACCCAGCGTGGAAACCCCCCATCATCCTTTCTTATTCATTCCATATAGCCAATCAACTGCCAAATCTTGAAGTTTCTTACCTCCACAACATCTCTCTTATCAGTTCTCTTTTTCTCCACTCCTACAACTATCACCTTAATTTAGAGTCTCAATCGCCTCCAGCCTAGACTATTTGAATACTTCCCTTCCTAACTGGTCCACCTGCCCCCACCACATAGCTACAAAAGCAGATGTTCTACAGTGTGGATATGACCATGACACTCCCCTACTCAATGCACTATGGTGGCTCCCTATTACCTTTGGGATTAAATCCCACTGTTGGCATTTGAAGCCTTTCACAGCCGGACCCCATCCATTCCCTGCCTCATTATACATTATTCCCTTCCATATACACTACCATCTAGCCAAATTGACCTTCTTACAAGCTCCTCATATGTCATTCAATTTCCCAACTCCTTTCCTTGGCATTGACTTATGACTTAATCACTCAACTGAAAGCATTGTCTCTAAAGTTACTAATGCTCTCTTAATCGTCAAATCTGATGGTCTTTTATCAGTCTTCATTCTTCTCAATCTATCTTCTGTATCTGACACCAATGACTAATAGGAAAAACTAGCAAATAGGAACAAATTACAAAATAGAACTTTGCAAACTTTTAAAGTGCTACATAAATGTTAAAGGTCATCATTATTGCTGTTGTCGTCATAATCATAACCATCACCATCATCATCATCATCATCATCACCACCAGCCACCCTGTCTTATTTCCTCTCTACCCTACCTCTCTTCTTTCTGGGTTTTCCTAGCATTACTCTTCCTTGGTTGTATTCCTTACCTATCTGACTGCTCTCAGTGTCCTTTTCTGTCTCATCATCTATATCACGCCCTCTGACCAGGGATATACCCCAAAATTCTGTCCTATGCCCTCTTCTCCCCCCAAATCTTTCTCCTGCCAACTCATCACCCATTGCATAGGTTTTTGTATCATCTCTATGTAAACGATCCACAGATCGATACACCCAGTTGCAGTCTCTCCCCTGTGTGTCAGTCCCCATCACCAGTTGCATATCGGACGTTTCAAACTGGAAGTCCAAGAGACATCTCAAACTCAACATATCCCAAATGAAATTCATTATCTTTTCCCTCAAATCCTGTCCTCTTCAAAACTTCATTATTTCATTCCACTATCAACTGGGCAACACAGGCTTAAAATCATGGCACAGTCCTCAACTCTTCACTCCACAGAGCTAAGCAACTACCAAATCTTGCCATTCTAAACAGCCACTGATAAATTATTGGATATCAAGCCAGGAAGTCCTGAATTTGAATCGGGTCTCTGATATTTAATTGCCATGGGATCCTGGGCAAGAAATGTAACTTCTCAGCCTCAGTTTCCCCATTTGTAAAATGGGATAATAATAGTACCAACCTCACGAGATTATCAGGGGACAGCTGTTATTTGTGGGAAGTTTCTCTTGCCATCTAGCTTAAATTAGATTAGAATTAGATCACCTGCTCAAAGGAGGTACCACAAGGTGCTGCCCAAATGCTATCATTATTGTTGTGGTTGTTGTTGTGATTTACTATTTCCTCTATAACATCTCTCACCTCTAACTCCTTCTTTCCATTCAAACAACAATCACCTTTGTTCAAGCCCACGTCACGCTTTACTTAGATACTGCAGCAGCCCACTAACTGGTCTCTCTGCCTCCCATTTCTCCCCATTCCAGCCCATCCTTCACAGTGCTGCTGAGGCGACCTTCCTTAAACACAGTCCTGACCAAGTTACTCCCTTACTCGCTCAACTCCGGTGGCCCCCAGTGGCAGACAAGATCAAATATAAACTCCTCTGTTTGGTTTTTAAAGTCGAACACAACCCGATCCCAACCTGTTCTAGCCTTTGTGGACATCACTGTTTCTCCCACACTCTGCAGTCCAGCCCGACTGGCTTTCTCTCTGCTCCTCTGTCTTTGCACCGGCAAGCTCTTGGGCCTGAAAGTGACTTCTTCCCCCCTTCACATTCTAGAAGCAGATATAGTTCTACTACTTTCTATATGACCTGTTTCCTGATTTAGTCCTCGGCTCCCTCCCAAATTAGCCTGAGTTTACTTAATTTGTACACAGATGTGCCAAGCTCACGCAGGTAATACGTGGAGGAGCTAGTGTAGGAATCTGGTTTGTTGCTGTTGTTCAGATGTTCTGGTTGTGTCCAATTCTTCCTGACCCCATTTGGGGTTTTCTTGGCAAAGATACTGGAATGGTCAGCCATGTCCTTCTCTAGCTCAATTTACAGGTAAGGAAACTGAGGCAAACAGGGTGAAGTGACTTGCCCAGGGTCACACAGCTAGTAAATGACTGAGGCCAGACTCGAACTAAGGAAGATGAGTCCTCCCGACTCTAAACCCAGTACATCAAATCCAGTGCCCTTTCCACTGGATTTATGGAAGGTCTCTAAGAAGCTTACAATCAGAATGGCAAGATACCATAAGTACTCAGATGAATATAATACATAGTTTTTTGGGAAAAGATTAGTGATTTTCTTATTATAGGAAAGTCCCTGGGTGGAATTTTTCTGCTAATGCAGGGCAACACCAACTGTGCAATTTATATTCTTCAAATGTTGCCTGGGGCACTGAAATGTTAAGTGCCTCTTGAGTACTCTCTTCAGTCCCGGGAACTATGGTTTAAGATGGACAAGGATATGCTTGAGGATGTCCACAGGAGGGCAACCAGGATGGTGAAGTATTCCTCATGCTCATATCATGTGATGTCCCCACTGCCTCATTAATGACAGCATAAGATGAGCCCTGAGGAGTGTGGGATCAAAAGGTGGGGAAGGATCAGAGGATCCTGGATAGAGAACTGGAAGGGTCCTCAGAAGTCAGCTAGCTCAATTTCCATTTTATAGACAAGGAAAATGAGGCTGAAAAGAGAAAGGAATTAGGTCGGTCACAAAGGTAGGACCAGAACTCAGGTCATGTGAGTTCTCCTCATTCTAGATGAGGGATCAAGACACCATGGAAGGGGTGGCATAAGAGGTGGGCCTTGAAGGAGATGAGGCAAGGACGAGAAGGGTGGCAGGAAACAGAGGGCACCACAGACAGACAAGATGACTGACTGGTATGTGGTAGTGTGGCTGCAGCTCACAACACCTTCTGTTCTACGCTTTCCCCACTGGGAAATATTGGTTCCCCACCTCTGCCACACAGCTTATATATATTACATACACACACATATATATGCATATATGTATGTACACAAACATATATTTGTACATGTGCATATGTATATTATGTATATACCTGAACACGTATATATAAATACACACATATGTATGTGTATATATAGGTGTGTGCATGTATGTGTATTATATGTGTGCTATATACATTATATATACTCATTTCAAATAACAACAGGTTAAAAATATAGCAGAACCCACTCATTCATTCATTCATTCATTCACTCATTATTCAACATGCCCCATGGTTTTTACTGGCAGCTTCCATTTCCTCTCTGAGAATGAATAAGCTGCTAATACAGGGTACTTGGCATTTCACTCTTTGCCAGGGCAGATTTGGATAAGCTAGGCAGCCACCTCTCTCAGAGCCCTGTTGAATGTCATCAGGCAACTACCACAGTATCTGAACCATCCCCAGGACTGATCTCACTCCATGTCTGGCTCTAAGTGGACCCATCTGCAGACACTGGCTCCGGTGAAGTCCTTCCTCAAGCCAGCTACAGTCACAGATCCCATCTACAAGTACAAGCTTTGAATTAGGAGGAATGGTAGGGAGCACACATCAGAGTGTGAAAAATTTCCTCTCAATGGCTGCCTCGAGAAGTGATGCATTCCATCTCCCAAACAGAGACTGGGAGACCACTTGTGGGGTAAGTTGTAGGGGATCAGGTTGGGCTACATGGCCACTTATGTTGCTTCTAAGTCTCAAATTCACATTTTGTAATTCTGAGATTCTGTGATACTAGCAACAAAAATAAAACACTAAAATATTTTGTGACTTATGTTTTGTGATGAGTGCAAAAATGTAATTTTGAGGTCACATAAACTCTCTCAGCTTCATTTTCTTCATCTCTAAAATGGTAACACTTCACAGTGAGGATCAAATGTAATAATATGTATAAAGAGTACAACAAACATGTAAGCACTCTGGAAATGTTAGCTTTTAAGAGGAAATCATACTCCAAGGAGGAAAATTTAGTCTTTTCACAAATCACAGAATTTTAGAGTTGTTTGGGACCTCAAGGGAGATCATGTCCAACCCATTTCCCCCCACCCCCTACCCTGGCTCTGATCCTAATTGCTGGACTTAAAGTTATGCCTCAAGGACTGTCTCATCTTAGCACTTCCCTGAAAGAGAAGGCCTGGAGCCTCCTCACCCTGAAACCAGGAAGACCCCTGTGGTCTTCTTTCCCTGAAATATCCCTCTGCCATCTTCACCCCTTTCTTCATTGATGAGTTCTTAATGGGAGATTCCATTCTGGAGAGGGGTCCAGGCCAGCCCGCCATGATTCTGACTTCTGCACTTCAAAACTCTGTCCTCACACTAGGTACCTTCGTGAGCCTGGTATACAGTAAGCACTAAATAAATGCTCGCTTCCTTCTGAGGATGGAGATTATCTAAGCTAGGTGCTAGGTATACTGCGGGTACTTGAGATAAAAACTGATTGGCCCAGTCTTCTCTCTGCTGTCCATTATGATGGTCCCATCCCGCCAAACATCCCAACCCTTCCCCTTATCTCCTGGGAATGCAGGGATACACTGAAATCTAACAAATCCATCTTGAAAAACTCCTGCTTCCCTAGCTGTGTTCCCCACCATACCAGTTTGCTTGACTTTATACTTGGTATGCGAAGTGGAAATTCAGCAAAAGCTGACATTTGGCCATTCCTCCCATGTAACAGACTCGGTTGAAAAGGGATATATTGGGATAACAATCAAACATTAGCATATGCTAAGTTCCTTTAGGTTCCTGTTCAGACCTAACTATCAAAGGGCATTCAGCACCAAGGGCAGAGCATATCTCCTTCAAGCAGCTGCCCTATACCTCTCCATCAAGCAAAACCAGCCAACCATGCTCTATGTACACAAATGCAGTATGCGTTCATCTGTAGGGGGAATGGACCGCATGAATCCAGATGAGTGTGGGAGAAGGACTGATTGTTGATTGCCAGTCCCACCCCTCATTATTCAAGCTTCATCCAGAGAGCAGGGAGTAGCTGTCCAGTGGGCAGATAACGTAGCAAGTTCCAGAAAACAGTTGGGATAGGGAAATTAATTTGGATTTTTTTAAAGGAAGACTCACCTGGTCTTGGAAGTGCTAATATCCAGAGTCACTGTGGTCACCAGAAAATGGAGAAGTTTGGTAATTCAACTATGAAAGAAAAAAAATAAAAGTAAAGGGTTTATCATAGTTCACTCTGCAACAGAAGCATAAAAAGGTGGATCTGAGTGAATTCCTCCTTGGCTGATGAAAGGTCAACTCAGAGACACTGTAAAATTATTTCTGAAGGACCTACAATTCCTAATAAAATTAATCTCAAAAGCATCCTTCTAGGTGTTGGGGATACAAAGACATACAAGAAAATGCCCTCTGCCCTCAAGAAGTTTATATTCTACTGGGGGGAGGGGAACACTATGTTTACACATGTAAGTATATACTAAATACGTTCTCTCTCCCCATCCTTCTCCCCTTCCCCCCTCTCCCCCTCCTCTCCCTCTCCCTTTTCCCCCTCCCCCTGTCTCTGTGTATACATTTATATTTGTGATATATTATATACATGCATATATAATTGTATATAACAATAAGCATTTATTACATATTAGAAATTCAAAGACAACAAAAGGAATTACCTCTACATTTAAATGGCTTACATAACACGTTTAATTTTTAAGGGTCCCAGCCCACCTGTCCTCTGTACTCCAGGTTCTTCTTATTAGGGATCTTCAGATTATGACTAAACCACTCAACTTTAATTTCTACCTTAGGAGATACCATGTTTGTATTGGAAGCATGATGGATAGGAGCTCTGGATTTGTAGGCAGGAAGACCTGAGTTCAAATCTGGCTTCTGACACAATCCAGTTTATGACACATGCCTATGGGCAAGGCACTCAACCTCTTTCTGTTTCCTCATCTGTAAAATGGGGGTAACAACCACCTGCCCCCCAGGGTTGTGGTGGGGATCAAAGGAGATATTATGTATAAAACGCTTCACCAATCTCAAGGCACTATACAAATGCTATTATCATTATCATTATGGTCATTACCAAAATTAGTATAAAGCAGCACTGCTTTGGCTCAACTATTTTGTAATATCTTCATTTACCTAAAGGAACTCCCAATTGTTTAACACAGTGTAGAAAAAATGTAGGCAAACACATGGATGCCATTTTCAAGACCCTAAAAGAATGCTCTGGGGAAGAGGTTTTGGACACGGTCTCCTTGGCCTCAGAGAGCAGAACTGGTCCCAATGTGTGGATTGTGACTCAATGGAAAGAAAAACTTCACGGTGATTGGAGCTCTTCCAAAGCAGCATGGTCTTTGTCCCTGGACATCACCACGCAAAGGCTCATGAAGGACAGGTGAGTCTAGACAGCTACCAAGGTCCCGTCTAGTGCTGACATCCTGCAATTTGCCAAAAGGCTTAACCATTTTCCCCTCCTTTTGAAAAATTCCATTTTTATAAAACTAAAATGAAGACCAGCTTTGCAATAGGTATGCTCTTCCACTTAGCTACCATGTTTAGTTGTGGTCTCAAATGAAAACAGAGTCCCCATAGAGAAAGCACATGGTAAAGAAGGTTGAAAAGTAACTCATTTCTTTCTCACTTTCCTGACAGCAGCCTTGGAGGGAGGTGATAACGATCATAGAATCACCAGATTTGAGAGTTAGAAGAAGCTCAGCAAAGCAAAAGAAAGATCTTATATGCCGGGATTTTTCTTCAATTACAAAACACAATTATTTCAGCTTCCTATGCAATAGTCTGCAGTACAGAAAATATAAAATAATAATAGCAGAACAGCCACTTGTCTCAGGACCATTTCTATCTGAATTCCATGGTAAAAAAAAAAGACGAATAACAATAAAAGAAGAGACGATGATGGGGATAATGTTAAGAGTTGACATTTACATAGCAGTTTAAGGTTTAAACAGCACTTTCCACTTACTATCTCATCGGATGCTCCCAGCAACCTTGTGATGTGCACAAGTACTACAAGTAATCGTATCTTCATTTTACAGATGAGGAAACTGAGGATCTCAAAGATTTGTGCCATGGTTATCTAGCTTATACATGTCAGAGGTAACTCTAGGAGGGACCCTACTCATTCTTCTACTTTACTACTCAAATTAATGAAATCCACAAGTATTGGAGGGCTGAATGAGAGGGGAGGGATTATATTAGACACTGAAGCTATAAAGACAGAAATAGGGAACAATCCTTGTCTTCAAAGACCTTCCATTCTAGTAGGGGAGACAAGATAATGAAGTCACCATCATCCCCAAACCACTGTCTCATAACTGGTTAATTAGATGAAGACTCGGCTTCAGAAATTTGAACTTCAGATTTCAGCCAAATAGGATGAAATCACAGGAAATGGATTATGCTTTTAATTGGAAAACAGCAAAGTGGAATAATCGTGTGAAGCTATCCCAGTTTTCCAAAGAACAAGTGGACATCTGGAAGCAAGTCCGTGGCTTTTCAAGCCCCAATCATCCTACCCATGGTTCGTAAAGGTTAGGAAAAGAATACTGCTTGTGAGAGTGGCTGCATGACAGAAAGCAACTTGCTTTATACATATATATATATGTATGTATATATATACACATATATATATATGTATATATATATATATGTATTATACGAGTGATGTTTCCTAGCAAGTCCTTATGAAACTGCATAATTTCAAAGCCCAGAGTATTATATTGCACTGTTTTCCTGGGAGTTGTTCACATTTGCATATCTTTTTACACATCCTATGAAATTAATATTGCCTTTTGTATTCTGAACTTAGCTAATATAACTTGCCATATTTGCTTTGCATTGCTATGAGTAATATAGATTGAACACCCAGGGGGACTTGTGTTGCCTACATAAGCTTTATTCTTTCGTTGTTACATTTTTCTAATATGAATACATTAAATCAAGATTAATAAACCTTTGCAGAACAGGCCAGCCTTGAAAGAGGCAAATTGCATAGGGGGGTGGTCAGCCCTCTGAATACAGGAAACAGAGCTGGGAATACCAGAGCCAAAGGAATCTGTTTGCAAGGCCATGGAACATCAGACGATATGGCGGAGCCCCCACAATGCCCAGCAAACATCTTATGGTGAACTATGTACAAAAGAACATAGAAACGCTGCATTGGAAAAACTCGACTCATGATAATTAGACTGCTTTCTCTCCTTGGTACCTCTTTCTCAGATATTAGAAACTCAGCAAGGTTCTAGAGCTTTGGAATTTCTCATGGAGATGGAGGGAGGATGGGAGGGGGGAGAAGGGAAGATCAAAGAAGGGGCTCCTAAGATCAAGAAGCTGGAATAAGGAAAACAGGCAATTCAGGAAGAAGAAAGGTAAACCGTAAGAAAAAAAGAGGCAATTGGGGGTTCCGGCAGCAAGCACGAGACAAAAGTCCACACACAAAGGAAGTGGATACTGGAGAACAAGCGTTCAACATAAAGAGATGAAACAGGTTTATATCTTCTGGAACTGGAGAACAAAGGTATCACCATAATAGTGGCATAACAATAGTCATAATAATTGGTAGAATTTATATAGCATTTATATAGCACTTTAAAGTTTGTAAAGCACTTTAAAATATTATTTAATTGGCTCCTTATGGCAACCCTGAGAGGGAGGTGCTATTATTACCCTAATTTTAGAGATGGGGAAACTGTGGCAGACATTGGTTAAGTGAATGGATAGTAGTGAATAGAGTGCTGGCCTTAGAGTCAGGAAGATCAGGTTGAATTTTGTCTCACACGGACATTTGCCATAACTCTGCATGACTCTGAGTAAACCACTTGACATTCCAGCCTCAGTTTATCCATTTGTAAGATGGGAATAATAAAGCTATTATATCCAAGGCTTTTTGCAAAGCTTAAAAATGCTGTATAAATACTGGCCATCATCATCATCATCATCATCATCCCTTCTTATCCAGACTAGCAATAACCTCCCAGCTGATTTTCGTGCTTCTAGTTTCTCCACTTTCCAATCCAGAATTCACACAGTTGCTCAAATTTATATACCCAAAACACAGGTCTGATCACATAACTCACTTGTTCAAACATCTTCTCTGTCATCTTATTGCATTTGGAAAAAAATGCCTTAGCCTTCATACCTAAGTTCCTCCACAGGAGGGCTTCCATTTACCTCTCCTACTTTGTAATTATGGCGCTCCTTTAGAAAGCTGACCTCTCTGAAGGAGAATTCTTACATGAGCCTAAGACAATCCAAGGATCTCTTGCTTATTAAAATTTCAATAACCTGAAATCTATATTGGGGAATGTATGGAAACTCAAATATTACTTCTATGTCTACTTCTCCAAGAATGACTCGTCCCATAGAGCCATGTCTGCCATGTAGAGGAAAGATTCAAACATTTCACCAGTCCTGCTCCCAGAGGGCCACTGACCACCATAACCACTTGCATGACCTTGGACAAGTCACTTAACTTCTCAATGTACTCCCTTATATGGTTTGGACACTTTGGCCTCTGAATTCCCTTTCTAACTTTAGCTCTATGATTCTCTGATCCTACCAGGAACAGCCTTACATAGAAAACACATTCCTCAGTTACTGACCTGGCTTTCTGAATATATCATATGATGGCCTGAGCCCCTGAATCAATCAACAATGGAGCCATTTGTTCCAGGCACCAGGAGACCATGTCATCTCAACTTCAAGGGCAAACACAGAAGGAAATCTGCTTCTCTCTTCCCCATTCCTAACCTGCTTCTCAACAGGCATATCTTTCTACACTAGAAACCCCCACCCACCACCATTTCCAATCAGCTTCATTTTCCCAAGGTCTTAGTAAGAAATTACTGGGTGGAAGGTTTTTCTCTACAGATCTAGAAATCATATTCTCCCTTTCAGTTCAATAAGCATTTGTTAAATTTTTGGTAAATGAAAAGAATTTTTTTTAAATGTTTGATATAGGCAACTTTGGGCTTTAGCGGCTTTCTAGTCACTCCTTGGCCATCCAATCTTGTTCAGCTGGGTTTTTTGAGCCCAAGTGTTGGACTTTACGTTTATGGCTACTAAATTTCATCATGTTAGCTTCCAACCACTGTCAGGATTACTTTGCATACTGATCCTGCCATCTAATTAGCTCTATGAGGTTTGTTTCATTTGCAAATCTGATAAGTATGATGTCTATATCTTCATTTAAGCTGCTGATAAAAACGTTGAACTGAAAACGGCCAAGGACAGCACTTGACCACCATGATAAAAATGGAGTCTATGCCACTAAGTCTTTCAGGGTCCTGCTTGAAATGTCATGAACACTACAGGTTGTTTCCAGATTCCTTCTGGCATTATCATTTATTTTTTCCCACCTAGATCACCAGGGTCAAGGACTGATACTTAGATTTAGCTAGTTTTAGGTGTCCTAAATTTCACAATATGTGGGAAAGCTAGTTACATGCTGCTTACATACCACTCAGTCTTTCTTCATAACATCATTTCAAGAAATACCATTCAACCTGACATAGAGAATAAGAAGATACTCCATTTTTTAAAAGTCCAGAGCTGTCTTCTGGGATTAGAAAAGTGTGTCAATTTTGAAACTCTAAAATGCTCACAGGTGTTTTCTTCCCTTCCAGGCTCTCATCACAATCTTTGCCCCTTGCAGCCTATAACTTTTATGCCACTGGTTTAGAATTTCCTTTTTCCACAGGATCTATTTCTTTTTTTTCCTCCTGGGTTTTTATTTTTGAGCCTGCTATAAAGTATTACATCCTTTCTGATAAAGTAGAGAACCAAGATACATTTCTCCAGTCCCTTTCTCTCTGCCAGGAAGCAAACCATTTTGCACTCACACAATACTTGTTGATTGCCTGGAGCAGAAATACAAACATGGCACAACCTCATAAGTTTATTAGAACATTTTTCTCATTCTCTGTGTCCACCGAAATTCGGATAATCTGTCTTTTGTTATTTCAGGGTCCTCCTGACTAGTTCTGCTGAAAAATGCCAAAACAAACTAGCTGGTGGTTAGGATAGCTTAATACTGGATCAGTCCCTAGGGGTTCAGAAAAGCTCATTTTGGTCAAAGACCTCTTTTTCTACACTTCATCTCCTAACATTCTTACCTTCCACTTCTCAAGGGTCAATACTGGTGGATCTGTGGTCACATTATTATAGATAACAATCACAGATTGTGATACCTGTTTTCAACCTTCATGACACTTGATTATGCCCTCCTATGAATCTTCCAAAAAGGACACAATGTGCTTTCTAGGGGTTCTTAACCATTTTTGTGCTATGGTACTCTAGGCAGTCTAGGTAATCTATAAGCCTTTTTTTTCTGAATAATGTTCTTTTTAATGAATAAAATATATTGGATTATAAAGGAAATTAATTATATTGAAATAAAGATGCATATTTTCCCCAATCAAGCTCACAGGACTCCTAGAATCCATCCATGGATCTCTTGGGGGTTGGTGAATCCCAGTTTAAGAACCTCTGATGTAGATGTCTTGACACTGAATGGATACCAATGGCTGAACACATAAATTGTCTTTTGATTGTCCCTTGTACAACATGATGATGGTCCACGACTTTTCCTCATAATTCGTCTTTGGTGACATCCTGGTGATGACTTCTCTTGTGAAATGTTTTGTGCTAAGTGGCTACAGTCTACGCATGTCCATTATGGGTACCTCCATCATTTACTGGGTGACATTCCACCTACAAAGTCTGTGTGTTTACATCATTTAAAACCCAACTCATGAAGATAATCTGGATAACTTCTCATCAAACTTCCATAGTGAAGAGACTTATGTCAAAGACCTAAATGTCCCCAGTATGATCAGCTGCCTCAGCTAACATCTTTTCTAGAAAAAACTTCCACCTTGTTAAACCCTCCTGAACACCTTTTGCCTTGGGGTTCCTGGTTACTTCAAACAAGGGTGCTTGGAATGCATTAAAAATGAGGCACAATAAAATTCAGTCATGAAAGACTCTGAAGTATAAGAAACTTAAAGACAGTAGATGAAATAACATCTTTTGGTTCGTGGCAATATAACTACACATCTCATTCTTGACACACATAGCATAGACAAGAATGTAACATTCTTATCTCTGTGTACTCTTGCTTTTTCCTAACTTCTAAAAATTAAAAGCTACCCAAAAGACAGACTACAGAGCTTTAGAAGGTCATGGGTTTCCTCTCATAACAAGATTTCAAGCAAAGGTAAGATGATCACTTGCCAACAAGTTTGTGGAAGAGATTCTTTAAAAAACCCCACATTTTATTGACATATCTTTCCCCATCCCTCTTCCTTCTCCACACAGAACAGCATCTCTTTTAAAGAGGTGTTCTTAACATGGAATTTGTATATCCCCAAAGTAAATAAATTTCTGAGGTCTCTGAACTTGGATGAGAAAATCATACCATGTTAATTTTTATTAATCTCTAACCAAAATCCAGCATTTCCTTCAATTATACATGTAGATGACAAAACATTATTCTGACAAGGGGTCTTTAGGCTTCATCAGACTGGCAAAGTCATCTATGACTCATAAAATTTTAAGAACTCTGGTGTTATAACAAAGAATTTTTTAAAATTAAAAGAACGAGAGGAAGAGGCAAAAGATCAGCAAAACTGGTCACATTTTTTTTAAAAAAAATCAATCTTCCACATGCATGGAGTACCCCCCCACCATACACATACACAATACTTTTTCAAAGGAGTGATGAGAGATGTTTCTTTATATCTCCACTATGTGACCAAGTTTATTCTTCATATTTTTACAACATTCATTTTAAACCACTTCCTACTTGTTCGTTCCACTTACATTATTATAGTCACTCTGTATATGTCTTTTTTGGCTCTGCTAACTTCACTTTGCATCCATTTATAAGAGTAACATGTTCATCACTTCTTAAAACATAGTAATAATCCATTGCATTTACCTACCACCCAAGTTTGTTTAGTCATTCCCCAATCAATCAGTGTCTACTCTGTTTCTATTTCTTTGCTACCACAAAAAACCTGCTCTAAATGGGGTGATCTATATCAGATCTTTCTGTCAACGACCTCTTTGGGAAAAAATTTGCTACTTTAAGGGTTAAGGGGCCTTTCCTGCATAAGGACCAGAGTGCAGACAAGAAGGGCAGTGACCATATGTCTCTTCAGATCACATAACTCTGGAAGCAATGAAAATTTCCAAATTCCCAGAACTAGCTCTGAGAACAGCAGAGCAAAAAAAGCCTGAAGCCTGAAGTAGTGGCTTTCTCCACCATACACTGGGAACAGAGTCCAACATTAACAAAGTTTAAAACCAAGAAATAGAGGTGAAAAATTAACAAACAACCACAAAAAAAGAACCTAACCATAAAATGCTATCGTGGTGACAGAGAGAAGAAAACAATGAAGTTAAAACAGCTAAAAACAAAGCCTCAAAGAAAAATATGAGTTGAACACAAGTCCAACAAGAATTCCTGAAAGAGCTAACAAATTATTTTCAAAACCCAATAAGAGAAGTAGAGGAAAAATTAGGTAAAGAAATGAAAGCAAAGGAAGAAAATTATGAAAAAAAAAAACAATTAACAGTTTAGTAAAAGAGCCCCCAAAATACTGAAGGAAATAACACTTTAAAAATAGAACTAGTCAAATGGGAAAGGAGGTACAAAAGCTCACTGAAGAAAATAATTCCTTAAAAATTAGAATTGGGCAAGTAGAAGCTAATAACTTTATGAGACATCAAGAAACAATAAAAAAATCAAAAGAATGAAAAAAATAGAAGAAAATGTGAAACATCTCACTGGAAAAAATAAGTGACCTTAAAAACAGGTGAAAGAGAGATAAAATAAGAATTATTGGACTATCTGAAAACCATGATCAAAGAAAGAGCCTAGACATTGTATTTTAAGAAATTATCAAGGAAAACTGTCCTGATATCTTAGATTGAGAGGGTAAAATGGACATGGAAAAAATCTACCATTTACTTCCTAAGATCCCAAAATTAAAACTCCCAGGAATATTATAGCCAAATTCCAGAGTTCCCAGATCAAAGAGAAAATACTTAAGCAGCCAAAAAGAAACCATTCAAATACAATGGAGCCACAGTCAGGAACACACAAGATTTAGCGGCTTCTACATTTAAGAAGCAGAGAGTTTGGGATATGATTTCCTGGGAGGCAAAAGAACTCGGACTATAATAAAAAAAAATAACTGACCCAGCAAAACTAAGTATGATCCTTCAAGGGAAAATGGGGAGAGGCAACACTTGAACATCATTCACATCTAAATTGGTCCAAAGATAAAATATAATATAATATATAATAATATAATATAAATACATGCTCAGTTTGGTAACAGAGATCTATCTTACCCAACAGGGGAGTAGGAGGGGACGGGGATAAGGGAAATTATGGTGATAAAAGGGAAGGCAGAAAAAAGAAGGCAGTGGTCAGAAGCAAAATAGACTTTAAAGGAGGGACAGCACTGAAAAAAGGGAGAGGGATAAACAGAAGAAATCAGGATGGACCGAAATGTACAATAGTAGTTATAATTGTGAATGTGAATGGGATAAACTCACCTACAAAAGAGAAGCAGATAGCAGAATGGATTAGAAACCAGAATCCAACAATATGTTTTTTACAAGAAACACACTTGAAAGAGAGAGACATAGAGAGAATTAAAATAAGGAATTGGAACAGGGTCTATTATTCTTTACCTGAAGTTTAAAAAAAGGCATGGGTAGCAATCATGATCTCAGACAAAGCAAAGGCAAAAAAAACCTAATTAAAAGGGATAATCAGACAAACTACATCTTGTTAAAAGGAACCACAGACAATGAAATAATATCAATACTAAACATACATGTGCCAAATGCCTAATATCCAAATTCTTAAAGGAAAAGTTAAATGAATTACAGGAGGAAATAGTAAAACTATGCTAGCAGAGGACTTCAACTTTCCTGCTCTCAAAGCTAGGTAAATCTAACCAGAAAATAAATAAGAAAGAAGTCAAGGAGATGAATATAATCTCAGAAAAGTTAGATATGATAGATCTCTGGAGAAAACTGAATGGGAATAGAAGGGAGTATACTTTTCCCCAGTTGTACATGACACATTCACAAAAATTGGCCATATATTAGGACATTTAAATCCTCACAATCAAATTCAGAAAAGCAGAAATATTAAATATATCCTTTTAAGACCATAATGAAAAAATACATTTAATGAAGAGTTGTAGAAGCATAGATTAAAAAAATTGGAAACTAACTAATCCTCAAGAATGAGTGACTCAAAGAAAAAAATCACAGAAACAAACAATAATTTCATTAAAAGAGAATGTCAACAATGAGACAACATTCTAAAATATATAGGATGCAGCCAAAACAAAGTTTATTATTATTATTAATTATTTTAATCAGTTAACTATTAATAATTATTAATTTTTATATATAAAGTTTATTCTAAGTACAAACTTTCTATATCTCAATGTTTATATCAATAAAAGAGAAAAACAGCAGATCAATGAATTGGGTATGCAACCAAAAAAAATAGAAAAAGAAGAATTAAAATCCCCAATTAAAGAACAAAATAGAAATCCTGAAAATCAAAGGAGAGATTAATAAAACTGAACGTTAAAAAATGAACTAATAAATAAAACTAGAAATTGGTTTTATGAAGAAAAACCATTGTTTGATTTTATTAAAAAATAAGAAAAAATTATTAGTATCAAAAATGAAAAGGGTGAGTGCATCCCCAATGAAGATGAAATTAAAGCAATTATTAGGAATGATTTTGCTCTATTATATGCCAGTAAAACTGATAAGCTACGTGCAATGGATGACTATTTACAAACCCTATCTTAGAAAAATAAATTGAATAAGCCCTAAATGAGCTCCATAAGAAAAAATACCCAGGATCAGATGGACTTATATGTGAATTCTACCAATGATTTAAAGAAGTTAATCACAATACTGCATAAAATATTTTTTAAAAATAGATAAAGGAATACTATCAAATTCCTGTTATGATACAAATGTAGCTTTGATACCTAAACTAGGGAGAGCAAAAACAGAAGGAAAAAAAAACTATAGCCCCATTGCCTTAGTGACTATAGATGCAAAAATTTTAAATAAAATACTAGCAAGGACATTACAGCAATATATCACAAAGATCATACTCTATGATCAGATGAGATTTATGTCAGGAACACAAGGCTAGTTTAGTATCGGGAAAACTATCTGACTGTATCAATGACAAAAACAATAAAAATCATATGACTCTATCGACAGGTGCAGAAAAAGCCTTTGAAAAATACAACACCCACTTTTATTTTAAAATAAAACAATAGAAAGCATAGGAACTAATAGAGCTTTTCTTGAAATGATAAGCGGTATTTATCTAAAATCAAGAGCAAGCATTATCTGTAATGGGGATAAACTTGAATCCTTCCCAAAAAGATCAGGGGTGAAGCATGGATGTCCACTCTCACCACTATTACTTAATATTGTGCTAGAAATGGTGGCCATAGCAATAAGACAATAAAAAGAAATTGAAGGAATAAAAATAGGCAATGAGAAAACAAAACTATCACTCTTTGCAAACGATATGATGGTACACTTGGAGAACCCTTTGACCCAGCAGTACCACTACAAGGTTTGCATCCCAAAGAGACCAAAAAACGGAAAAGTCCCTATGTGTGCAAAAATATTTATGGCAGTCCTATTTGTGGTAGCAAAGAATTGGATATCGAGAGGATGCCCATCAACTGCGGAATGGCTGAACAAGTTGTGGCCTACAGTTGTGATGGGATACTATTGTGTTATTAAAAATGACAAACAGGATGGTTTCAGAAAGACCTTGGAAAACTTAGATGAACTCAAGCAAAGTGAAGTGAGCAGAAACAAGAGAACATTGCACACAGGAAGAGCAATATTGTAAGGATAATCAGAGGTGAAAGACTTAGCTACTCTGATCAAAGCAATGATCCAAGACAATTCCAAAGGACCCATAATAAAAAATGTTATCCACCCCCAAGAGAGAATTGCTGAATTCTGAATACAGACTGAAGCATACTTTTTCACTTTATTTTTTGTCTCTCTTTTTTTTTGCAACATGAGTACTATGGAAACATGTTTTGTATGACTTCAAATGTATAATCAATATCAAATTTCTTCTCTTCTCAAGGATGGGGAGGAGGGAATTTGGTGGGAGGGAATATGGATTCCAAAGAAAATTTGGAACTCAATTTTTTTAAATAATTGGTAAAATGTTTTACATGTAATTGGGAAATATTTAACAAAACAAATAAGAATATATTTAAAAAAGTGACATCTTTGGTATATATGCCTAGCAGTTCAAACTCTATGTCAAAGGGCATGGGCATTTTAGCCATAGTACTTGCAAAAAATGTAAACTGCCTTCCAGAATGGTTGTATTAATTCACAGCTCCAGCAACAGTAACTTGTAACCTGTAGAGGGGGTCATTGAGAGATGGGTAGGACAAGATGAGTATAGATAAACCTTCTAATTCTGAGATGCTACAACATCCTTAATCTAGTGTTTCTTAATGGTGTTTTAGTGTATTTCTGAACATTCAGATGTCTGATTCCATATTTCACCTCTCATTCAATTGCTTGCTTCCATGATGACAGAGCATAAATCGAAAAACAAAACAGTTAGACATCTGCGGTGTGCCAACCAGGATCAGTGTTTCAATGACAAACTTCTGTCTTAGTTTACCCCAACTTGCTACAGCTCTGGGAGAAGATGCTGAATACCAACTGTCCCCAAATAAGCAACAACATAGTCTACGTAAAAAAAATAAAATAGATAAAAGGAATACAAAGATAAGCTGAGAAAGGAAGTGTCCAAATTAGCTAGAAAAGCCCAAACAGAGGTATAAGAAGCCTTTTCCCCCAGGGCAAGTAGGAAGAAACATGTCCCCCAGATGAACTTTTTTTTTTTTTAAACACAAATTCAGTTGTGGGTGGGAAAGTCCCAGGACGCTAGCACTGGGAAGCCACAGTGCTAGCTCCCTATTTTAACTAATTATTCTTGCTAACGAGGTTCTAAAGTCAGTCATTTCTACCTGCTGAAAGAATGCAAACACAGTCGGTGCTCTCTAAAATTTGGCACCCTGCAGCAAAGCCCCAGTCTGAAACAAAAGATGAAATGCTTTCATTTTCTAGGGAGCAGACTAAAAGCTTCTGGAAGAGACCTACATGTTGCCAGTGATTGCTATTTCCTGTGGTGTTAGGAGCTCAAGTCAATGATGACTAGTCCCCAAAGAAAGGATAGCACTTGCCCGGGGGTCCTCTGCAAACACCACTCCAAAAAACTGGGTGTTATAGAGAGTAATTTGAAGGGAGGAAAGAAAAACTAGAGTGACAGCTGGAGAATCAATATTAATCTCTCCTAAGTTGAACAAATAAAACACCACAGCAACCAAAAGATCCAGATGATCGGAGGACTGGAGTACGCTTAAAATGTCATTTTAAAGTGGTCTGTTGACTTGTTTGGTAGCCCAGGCAGACCACCGACGTTGTAGAAATGACATCATTATCCAATTAATCAGCTTTCTTCTAGGTTGGCACAGGGGGGAGCCCTCTTTAATTCCGTGGAGTACACAGCCCACAAATTATATCTTTAAAAATAAATAAAAATAAGGGAGGGAGAGGAGAAAAAAGAAGCCACAGAATGGCCAAAAGGCGGGGGGGAGGACAAAAAATCATGGGGAAGAGAGACAGACGAAAGGAGTGCCACCTTAGATAGAAACCCAGAGACCAATGGGAAGAGAAATGTCAGAGAGCAGAGCTCACCAGAGAAAAGGTCGGGATCAAAAAGGCAAGGGCACAGACATTTCTCATCCGGAAAAATGAAGCCCATGGAGCAGACACAAAACATGGCCAGAGCTCAAGATGGAAAAACAAAAGGCAAAGGACTGGGAAGAGGTTTAATAGCAAGTGTTCCAAAGATGACGTCGACTCATAGACATAGGTGATTTCAGAGCCAAAAAGGACAAGGCAGCTGGTCCAATCCCTTCATTTTGCAGTTTCTCATTCTTAATTATTAAATTTTAAAAATGATCTCACCTATTTTTGACAGGGTTCCCATTCAGTTCAATTCAATTAAAATTTTTATTAAAAACTTATTCTGTCTTTAAAACTGAGAAGACAAAACAAAAATGTAAACATCCCCTGGCCTCAAGGTGCTTACGATCTACTTCTAAGGTCTCTTCCAACTCTTAACTTTTCACTCTATTGCCCTATTAAGAAGGAAACAGTATGTGAAAGGGTAAGTTGATATAAAATATAGGAAGAAGGATGGAGGCTGCACCTGTGATCTCCAGGGCTACATTCCTCTCCAGGGTTCAGTAGAGACTTCTTCTAGCACATCTTGGTTCTTCACTCTGAGGTTCAATCTAGCCCTCTACAACATGCCCCAGAAGTGGCCTCCCAAGTTTTGCCTGAAGCCCTCCCGTGAGGGAAAATCCACTCCCTCTTGAGGCATCCAATTCCACCCCTGGAGAGCTCCAACTGTTAGGTAACTTTTCACTCTCTCCAGTCTAAACTGGCATCCTTGCAGGTTCCACACCTCCTTCTTGGGCCCAAGCAGGACAAGGATTTTCTACGACAACCCTTCAAATACTAGGAGACAGCTGCTCTGATAGGAAGTCTAGCTTGAGATAGAGCTGTCAGCTCTCCAAATACTGGTGGACAGCTATCATGTTTCCCAAGTCTTCTCTTCCTGGGGCTTAGCAGGGTTTTATGCATCATGGGAACTTATTAATGTTGTTGTTGAATTTAATTGTGGGACTTCTAGGAAAACTGGCCAACAGCTAGCCATTGGCCTCCTAGAACACCTGAATGCATGCTCTCTACTCCCCTCAAGCCAACTGCTTACCCAGGAAGGAAAGTCAAGGTCACTGATAAGAACCAAGAAGCTCTGAGCTCTGAAAGAGTCCTTGAGGAGGCACTGCAAGATGCACAGAAACACGGTGTTCAACTACCCAACTGTAACCTGTACTCTTGCCCCAATGATTTTCCAGTGAAGAAGAATAATGCTTTCCTTTTAACTCATATTTTTCATTTACTTTTCCTTGCATTGAGCAACCTGATTGACAGCACATCCTAAGATGAAATTTAAAGCCTATTTTAAGATCACAAAATCTTTGTACAACCTGAAAAAATGTAAATCATATCTTTTGAACTGTTCAGGTATAATAACTGATCGTAATATATTACAAAGCACCTTAAAGTTTGGAAAGTTCTTAGATAGTCTCATCGCATATGTTAATGAAGGCAGTTAAGCGATACAGTAGATAAAGTATCAGATTTGGAATCAGGAAAACTTTGCTATTTTTGTGACTCTAGACAAATGACAACCTCTCTGGGCCTTGCCGTCCTCATCTATATGATGGGACTAATGAAACATTCTCTGCAACCCTTATAGCTCCATAAAAATGCCACTATCTCACTCAGTTGAGCCTCCCAATCGCCCTGAAGGCAGGTGCTCCAGTTACCAACAGCCCCATTTTATAGATGAAGAAGCAGACTAAGAAAAGCGTCTGCAGTCATCCAGATGGTAAATGTCAGAATCAGAACTCGAACTTGTCTTTCTTTCATATATTCCTTCAAAAAGTGCTAGAAGGCATGCGCACAGCCTCAGATGTCTACTAGTTGTGTGACCCTGGGCAGGTCACTTAACTTCTATCTAGCACAGTTTCCCCATTTGGGGATAAGGATTGCACCTGCCTCCCATAAAAGGAGATAATATCTAAAAAGCTTTTTCAGGTTTGCAAACATTAAAATATATACATATGCTTTATATGGACATATTTTGTATGTATATAAATATATAATTTCATATATTACAATATATGCATATCTATATAATATATTGCAAAATAAAAATATTTTATGCATATTAATATGATAGTTGAAATTATGTATACAAACATATGTGCGTATGTGTATGTGCATGCCCCTGGGTGACCTTGGGCAAATTACCCAACATCTTGAGCTTTGAATTCTGCTTCTATAAAAAGAAGAGATTTGGATCCTTTCCATATATATAATGTGCATACATGCATGTATACATAGTACATATGCTAGTTATTATTAACTATCCCTACGTACTATGTGCTAGGCAATATACTAGGAATTCTGAAGATCCAGATGTTAAAAAAAAACACAACCAACAACAACTTTGTGCCCTGATGGAGCTCACACTTTATCAAGGGGAAAAAAGATCCAAAAATAAATAAATAAAAAGCACATGCACACAAAAAAGTAAACAAAAATTGATTTAGGCGATGGAGAAGGCATTAGCAATTGGGGGTCAGGGTGGACCTCACCTAGGGGGTAGCACTCGAGAAGAGTTTTGAAGGAAGCTGGGGATTGAGGCCCCCATCCACTATGTTGTGCATTTATACCGGAATCAATTCTATTTCACAACTTTCTACAGATAGACTTAATTTAATGTCACTGTCTTGGACACTATGAACTTACTGGACACAGAGCTCCTTTGGTCCATTCCCTAATGTACACAGACACATTCAGTACTACAAATCCCCTGAAACATTCCTCCCCTTCATGTGCCCTGCGACAGCTGCTGAATCTCCATTGTCAGAGGGATGTGTCAAGTCAACCACGGGTCCATCTCTCACCTTGGCAGCTCTCCTTAGACAAATCAGAGGAGATTCTCCAAAACCTGTAGGGGAGAGCCTGGCTGGAAATGTCTAATTCCTATAAAACCCTGCTTTGAGAGGATTTCTGAATAAGGAAGTTAACTCAGGAACCATTAGAATTATGAGATGTATTTTATGCTGCCATAGAGAGGAACGTGAAAAACCTCAGCTCTGGGCCTTGGGTTCTCTTTCTACAAAATGAAGGCCTCTAAGGTCCTTCTGAATTCTAAGTGTGTGATGTGTGTCTGCTCCATGTCTTTCTCCCTAAGATCTAACTACACCCTCTTTCCCCCTCACACCCAATACAACAGGAGAAAATTATGTGTCTTGCCAAATATCTTTCACAAGATCTTCCCAATAGGAATCTGACTAGTAAAGGTTGGGAAACATGGTACAGGTGACCAGCCTGAACTGGCATGGCCATTCAGCTGTGCCAGGAAGCTCAGGAGTGAGACCTCCTGGGAGGGGCTGTGCAAAGCTACTGTTGAGGCTGGCTGCAGAGAGAGATGGGAGGTATCAAAGGCTAAATACAAGACTGCGGATTGCTGTTGACTTGTTTGCTTGTGTGTGGCCTCTGCAGAAATAGTGAGCTTTGGAAAAAATGAGGTCTTCTATTGCCAAGCTACACTAGCCTTTTCATCCTGGAAGATTTCTTTGCCCAGGCAGGGGAAGGGGGGTGTTGTTTATTGTTCATTTTCTAAGAGGACCAAAGACATCACAGGGTGATGTCCTGACTTCTGCATGAAGCGGATTTAAGGGAGGAAGAGTTGCACAAAGTCGTCAGCCTCACTCTCTCTTCCAGAGTAACTGAAGATCAGTGGCAGAACAAAGGTCAAGATGATTGGTGATAGCCTGGGATGCAGTGGAAGACCTTGGCATTTCTGATGTCTGACCAAGAAGCACTCCTCAGCTCTACAGCTACCTTTATGGCCATGGAATAAATTGTTCTTTTCTGCCCATTCTACTGGGGGAAACCTTCATATGCTTGCGGTAGACATCCCACAACTCAATGACAGGTTTGAGGCCATCAGCTACCCTCAGCCAGAGGAGTGAGTTCTCCCTTAACAGCCCTGGGCAGGAGTGGAGAATCTGAAGCCTCAAGGCCACGTGGCCCTCTGGGTCCTCATGCGTGGTCCTTGAAGTTTGGATTCAGTCAAAGGGCCTCTCTTGAGGGCCTAGAGGGCCACATGTGGCCTCGAGGCTGCAGGTTCCCCACCCCTGGCCGAGGGTGTTCAGCCCAAGGGTTTATCAGCCCAGAGATGTGCTGATAAATGTTAACAAACAGTTCTGTGGGAGAAGCATGTACTCAGGACACAATTTCAAGTTTAATCTGCATCATTTACATCCTCTTCTTTACTTTATTAAGTCCAGACAGTCAAGAAAACAACAAATTCAGCCCTAGTTTAGAGTACTTACAAATTTCTGAAGTCTAAATACTCACCTTTAAAATTTAACAATCAGCTCTCTGGAGCTAGCTCCAGCAGACCCCTTTCTTCTTCCCCTGAAGCCTTCCCATACTGGAAGATCCTTCCACCTTGGCGGCCTCTTTGTCCGATTGGGCATTTCCTCCCAGGAGGACCCACCCAGCCCCTGGACAGATACATTCACTCCTTCCTTCCTCTCTTGGCTCCTCTCCAGGACTTTTTTCTCTACTGTGCCCCCTTTTTGGGAACTCACTTTACCCCACATTTCAGCTTCTTTTTAATACTGTCTTGAACTCCTTGAAGGCAGGGACAATCTTTCTTTCTGTATTTGTAAGTGGTATGTAACCACTTAGCAGAGTTCAGTCAAGGCTTTGTTCATTAGATGTGATCTGTATTCAAATCCTGCCTGTGATGTTTATTACCAATGTGACCTTGCATAACTCACTTAATCCTTCTGGGCCTCCATTTCTTCATTTGGAAAATGAGGAGGTTGGATGAACTCTGAAATCATCTGTTGACTTATGATCCTCTGATGCCTTTTCCCAAATTGGACAAAGACCATTTCAAACTCAGGAGAGAAAGGAAAAGGACAAAAAGAAAATGACTTTCTCCTCAAATTATGCACTAGGCAATATGGTATAGAGGAGAGAACACTGGATGTGGGGTCAGAGAGAGCTGGAATCAAATCCTGCCTCAGGCACATATTAGCTGTGTGACCCAGGGCAAATCATTCATTCTCTCTGGATTTTGGAGTTTGTTTTGTTTTCAGCTAGAAAATAAAATCGTTGCATTAAATGGCATCTGAGGTTTTCTCTACATTTATGATCTTCTGTTGCCTTTTCCCAAACTGTACACAGACCACTTCAGAATCAGAAGAGACGAAACATGGTCCTAGAGTCCCTGAGATCTGGATTCAAATCCTGCTTATGAAACTTATTTCTAAATAAATTGACTGTAAGCAAGTTACTTAACTTCCCTGGTCTCAGTTTCCCCATCTGTAAAATAATGGTGCTCGACCCTTAGAATCCTAAATCTACGTGATCCTAAAGCAATGGAAGACCTCTCTCGTCTCCAGGTCCTCAGCCGGCTCTCATTTTGAATGACAGCAGTAAGGCAGGAAATGGGTCCAGCGATTGGGAAAACTGAAGCGCCCTCTCCCATTGATGCCCTCAGGTCCATGATGTCCTTCTTCTCTTCCTCTGTCCCTACATCTTTCCTTGCACTAAACCCACTGGCGCCCCTCTTCCCATTCCCAATACTGCTCTTCAGCTATGGATTAAATACCAGCCAAGCCCCATCAACTGGCCTGACTTGATTCAGAATATGCCCGTCGAGAAACTATGTGTGACAGAGATGAGCAGTTGTACACCTGACCTATTGCCTGAAGCCTGGTCATTTCCCTACTGTTCCATCAAAAGGAACTGTATCAAATGAATCTGCCACCATTGTCAAGCCTGGAGAATAGCTAATCTGGGGACTTGAGAGTCTAAATAAAGCCTCAGAGTCAGGGGTCCCTCCAGCATCTTCATTTAGACAGATATCACCCATGGGACAAGAAGAAAGGAGCCGCTACATTTCCCTGGCTTCTGGCTCCAAAGAGTGAAGCACATCCTGGACTCTGTCTCTTTCTTTAAGCTCCCTAAGCATCAAAGCAAATCATTCAAACACCATACATCCTGGTGGCCTCATCTCCAGATAGGCTGCCTCCCATCACTGTCTTTTCACACATTGTCAAAGAAATATCTTATGTTGCCCTGGCTGGACTCTATGCAGGGAGCCCATTCCCAGCTCTTCTCAAAGACACAGTTTGAAGAAAGAAAAAACAAAGTCTGAAAAAAACAAAGATCTTCAGTTACTCAGCTGTAATGGGTAATGAGTAGGGGAAAGGCAGGAGGCTGGAAGTTTTCAAAAGAGAATCACGATTTGATCTGGGAAGGATTTTCTCCGTATCAGCACTTTAAATGCCACCACAAAATGCTGACAATAATTATGTTAATGTCACTAGGAAAAAAATTAAATCCCCCAACTAACAGGTTTAAAGAATATCTCCTTTTCTGCTTTTAACGCGGGGAAGAGGAGGCTCCAACCCCATGTCACAGCGAGGCACTTCTGTCAGCTCAGGAGAGACCCAGTGATTCTCTAATAAAGCTCTGGTGAGGAGAGTGAGAAAACACAGATAAGCAGTTCTGATGCAACTGGAGAAATAAAGACCAAACAGGACAGGAGAAGCAGCTTCTCTGTCTCAGAAGCTCAAGGTTAGACCTAGAGCTGAAAGAGACCTTACCCGGGCCATTTAAGCCAATCGCACATTTTACAGATCAGGAAACTGAGGCCCAAAGGCTAAGTAATTTGTCCAAAGTCAAGACAAGAGTAACCATCAGAGGTGGCTGTGTTTGATACTTCCCTTCAGGACACACAAAGGCATAGTAAGGACATGGATTAGACAGAGATTAACCACTAGCGACCTAAATCTTAAAACAGAATGACCTCCACACATCAAGACTCCCCCTAGGGTCAGAAGATTAATCAATCAGCAAGTATTCATTAAAGCACCTACTATGTGACAGGAGGCAGCTAGATGGCTCAGCAAACAGAGTTCTGGCCTTGGAGTCAGGAAGAACTGAGTTCAAATTCAGCCTCAGACACTTACTACCTGTGTGACCCTGGGCAAGTCACTTGACCTCTGTTTGTACAGAGTGCAGAAGGCAATAGCAAACCACTCCAGAATCTTTGCTGAGAAAACTCCATAGATGGTATGGTCTATGGGATCATGAAGAAAAGGACACAACAATGCAGCGGACACCATGCTAAGTGATGGGGATACAAAGAGAGCAAAAGAAAGTCTCTGCTCTCAGAAAGTCCATGAAGTGGCGGAAACAACACGGAGACGACACATAAATAATGAGGAGCATAGACATACATAAAAAGTAGAAAGAAGGTAACCTTAGACCGAAAGCCGGAACGACTCCGGAAAGACTCCTGTAGGTCTTCATCTCTCAGCTGAGGAGACCGGGGCCCGGAGGAGTGAGGTGACCTTCCCAATGTCACCCAGACATAATATCACAGAGTTTCGCAGGGAATCAGAGTCCAGCTCCCTGGCCTCCCTTTTTGTTACCTCTCCTATATGTCATGACTTTTCAAATGCCCATTCGATGACTTGCCAACCATATTCTCTTCCTGCACTACCCAAGCAGATAGTTCACGCGGGTCATGTGACTTAAACTCATCAAGGGCACGTGGGGGCTATTTTACTATTTCCTTACTTATCTCAGGCATCAACTCCCAATTAGCCCTTTCTGTCCTGTCCCTTCCAGTCCAAAGGTCATTCACCTTGGCAGAGAAAAGAGAAGCAATGAGCAGCTTAGACTCTCTCCCATGTTAGTTAGAGTGTCTTGTCCACTCGGAGCAGCTGTCCTATTCCTTCTTTGATCTTTGTCTTTTCCCCCAAATAGCCTAAAAAAACCCAAAACCTCTTTTCATCGTCCCTAGTTTTACTTTCCAGCCTCAGCTCATTCTGAGATTTTTAGGACTCTGGGCATGATTCTAAGAGTACCATGCCATGCTTTTGTAATGATCCTCTGTTACCTGCCCTTGCTTCCATCTTCAGTACATGTCTTTTAAAAATCATCTTAAAGTACTATAAATGTGATCTATTTTTATATCCTTCTCTACTTCCCTTAGCCCAATTTAGGATACTTTCTTCAAATGTCACAGACTCACTCCTGCTGAAATATTCCAGGTAATGTATTCCTTTCACTATCAGAATGGCTGATTTTCTTTTTTCTCTATTCTCCCACCCACCTTAACTTTATTAGTAAAATACCAGGGTACTTCACTTAAAATCAATTAAACATTTATTAAGCCCTGACTATATGCAACATGTGGAATCAGGCATTCTGCTTGGTGTCCCCTTGAGAACAGAGAGGGACAAATATCTAATTATTTTTGGTTTTGTTTTCAAGTAAGATAAAGATTGCAACTTCCCTTCGGTTCCCAGCAAAATGCTAAAATATATTATTAAAGAGATACTCAGTGGACACCTAGAAAAGGAAGCAACAATCACAAAAGGATGCTCTGACTCCATCAATTATAGGCTTACCCAGTGATTCTTTGTCACGGTCGTCACACCAGATCAGGGGAAAGCTGGAAGTGACTTCTGTCACACGCCTGTATCCTTGTGTGCAAGATGGGAGAGGAGTAACACTAAATCATGCACCACCACTTTCTATCTCTTTCTGTGCACAGAAACTGAATCAATATTAGTTATCATTCCTGGAAGGGACTTGCCAAATAATTGTGTTATGGTGCCACTCTTTGGAACCACAACACCTCTCTACTCCCCGCTCCCACTGCCCTTCCTCAATTAGAATCTAAGCTCCTTGAGGGCAGCAAATGAGGCAATGCTGTTTCCCCAGTGCTTAGTAAAGAGCCCACTTAGTAAATGCTTAATGAATGCCTTTTGTCTTTCTTTCTTTCTTTCTTTCTTTCTTTTTCTTTCTTTCTTTCTTTCTTTCTTTCTTTCTTTCTTTCTTTCTTTCTTTCTTTCTTTCTTTCTTTCTTTCTTTCTTTCTTTCCTTCCTTCCTTCCTTCCTTCATCAAAGCGCCCCACAGAACCTGTGAATAGCCCTATGCTGTTCAACATTTTTTGCCAGTGCTTAAATGAAAGGAATGATGATGAATATTCATCAAATATAGAGGCTATGAGAGAGAGAGAGAGAGGGAGGGAGGAAAAAAGAAAAAGGGAAGGAAGGAAGGAAAGAAAAGAAAGAAAGAAAGAGAGAGAGAGAAAGAGAAAAAAAGAGAAAGAGAAAGAGAGAAAGAAAGAAGAAGAGAGGAAGAAAAAGTGAGGGAAGGAAAGAAAGAGGGGGGAAGGGAGGGAGAGACGGAGGAAGAAAGGAAGGAAGGAAGGGAAGGAGGGAGGAAGAAAGGAAGGAAGGAACAACCAAAGGTGACCTTAATTAATAAACTGCAGTGAAAGACAGTGTCACAACAGGGTCTCCACTCTACCCTGGGCAAACTGCAGCTAGATTATTGTGTCTGGCTCTATTTATCACACTTAGGGAAGCAGACTAATGATGAGGAACATATCTAGGAGAGGATGACCAAGTTGATGAGAAGCTTACAGACCCCATGATACAAGGCTCTATTGAAGCAACGAGGGACAGTTAGCCTGGAGAAGAAAAGACTTCGGAGGAATATCATGCCTGACTTTGGATTTTTCCATGAAGGATTATTCTGTGGAAGCAGAACTAGACTGTCCCTGCTTTGTCCCTTAAGGCAGAACAAGGAAGAAGGGATGAAAGTTCAAAGAGACTAAATTAGACTTAAAAAGACAAAACTTTTGCTAAGAATCAGAGTGATCCAGATAGACTAGTCAGCTTGAGGGGCAGACTTTCCATTGTACCACGGGATCATAGATCTTGACCTGAAAGGAGCCAAGGAGACCATCTAGACTAGGCTGGATGACCCCTTGTGGGGGGTGCTTGTTATAAAAGACATTTTTGGTCAGAAAGGGGTCAAACTAGAAAGCCTCTGATTTTCCTTCCAAATATGAAATTCTTTGATTTGCTGAAACTGTAGGAGTTTCAGAGAGATAAAAGATATTGTCTCTACCCTCGAGAAGCTTATAATCTGGTTAGGGAGACAAGATATATCCTTGAAATATTAAATAATCTGAAAAGTTAGGACAATACAAAGTTAATTCAAGACAATAATAAAAGTGATACAATCGGATTATTCATGATTATTCACCAAATGAATCATAGAAGAGGGATCTTCCTCTTTTTTTTGGAAACTCATGTCCCCAGTGACTAACACAGCGCCTCATACCTAAAAGTAGCTTAATAAGTAGTCCTTGAATTGATAGCAATTACTATTAAAATTCAGGGAAAGGAGAGAATACTATAAGTAATGATGCTGATGGGGAAGTCTAGCTGGAATATGGGACTCCAGCAGGGCCCTTAAGATGGGTTTCATTTTAATAGATAGAAAGGACAAGTGAGGGTACTCCATAAAGTCACACTCTGAAATCACAGAAGGACTTTTGAGGTCATCTAACCCAACCTTCCAGCCAATGCAAAAATTCTCTGTAAGACATCAATAACAGCATTGGAGGGGGATTATAATTTATCTAGTCCAATAACCCTAATTATAGAAGTGTGGAAACAAAGGGCCAGAGAGGTGGGTGTTGCAATTTGCCTAGTAGAGGCATCTTTATAGGTTGAATGAGCTGTCGTAGGAGCTAAAGACTTTCCCCTTACTAAAAACCTTCCAAACGATCATTTGTCAGGGATCTTATGCTGAGGTTACTTTTTTTTTTTTTAAAATGGGATTAGGCTGTTCAGGACCCACGGAGCTGGGTCCTCTCTCTATGTGTTTTTCAATGGTGAACACAAATCAAAATGCTCCCCTAAAAGTTTCCTCATTCCACAATGTTCATGACGCTTTACTTCTCCTGGTAGGTACTTCCACAATACATCCCAATAGGCAACAAGAATGTATTCACAGTAAATTATTTTGACTAACCTTAGAAACTTTACTTCCCCTTACGGGGAAGAAGAAACATACAAACAAACACATACACATACATACACATACACACACACAAACACAAAAAAACCCAATTTAGGGTTTTCAGAAATTCAGAAATATAGAGAATTGTAAATTTCACTATTCATTATAAAGGAAACGGCACCCTAGGTATTGTTAAGCAGCAACTTGTAAATTTCACTCTCCCTTAGAAAATAAAACTAAAATGAAAGGTTCGTCTTAGCAGTGACTTGTAAATTCCAATCTCCACTGCTGAAAAATAAGCTCTGATTACTCTACATAGTTCATGCATCTCAACTTGTCAAATAGTTGTTTTATTACACATTCAGGCATAGTGGGTTAGTTTTCCTACAACAGAGAACGGAATTTACAAGTTGCTATTTAAAAATACTTTTCCAAGAACATGTCTACCTTCCTCCATTCAATTCTCTTTTTTTATTTTTTTTTTGTAGAAACAGGAAATGTACAAGGTATTTCTGAACAATACTTATCATTTTCTCCTGTAACTGAGATGGAAACAATTTTAAATGCTGCTCCAGGCTTCAGAAACTGAACATAATAAAATTAGAAGATTCCATTTCTCTTCCATATGTTGCCAACAAACTCCTTTCACTTGGGGCCCCTGCCTTTTAAAACACAGTCCGCGATAAGCATCATTAGTGGTATTTAGTTTCTATTTGTTGTTAATAAAGCATCCAGTTGGTGAGCCCAGAAGCTTTCTAGTATTCTCAAACAATATGGTCATTAGAAATTCAGAGCCTAGGGAACTTCCACATTAAGCAAGGTTTTTTACCATTTATTTAAACAAGTTTCTAAATAGTTACCTGAGACAGGAAAGACAGGGAAATTCAATACAGGCACAGTAACTATATTCTGTAGGGACGTGATAAGAAATAAGGAAGGAGGTGGGGGCACCACCTTAGTAATAGAGATGTCATAGCAATAATATTGCAATAAAATGTGTGCTATTAGAAGGTCTAAAATCCATCTCCAAGAAACACTCTCTAAACAAAAGTCAGAAACAATATACTCTAAAGTGGACCAAAGACATGTTCATGTCAGGGCAAAGAAGATATCGATGTACCATGATGTTTTGAAGGGATTTCCAGCATAGCTAAATGTTCATCAGGCCCGACTACGAAAGCACCCATTTTCACCTAAGCTGATCATTCTCCACACAAATGGGGAAGGGAAGAGAGGACCACCTAATTTCAGGGGTAACCCACAGCAGACTGCAATTCCTACTGCCAGAGATTAAAGGCTCTTTCATTACTACTCTGTGACAGTGTCCTTACAAGCCATAATTCTAGCTGGTCAAGTAGATCTTTAATTTCCAGACCTCGTCAGCACACTGATTATCTGCATTCCGCAGACATCTGCAGAAAGCAATCCGTGAGTGCATATTTCATGGCTGAATATTTTTACATAACATCAGCTGGAGACCATCGTTGGAGCGTTCTCTCCATGTGTCACAACCCAATCCATTATTTCAATAAGTGACTTCAATTAGTCATTTGCTCCCTTACAGTCAAGACAGCTAAAACAGCATGTGGTACTCTGATGAAGTTGGTAATACAAGGCAAGGAGAGGATTTTTATTTTTAAGGTGGTATAGGAGAAGAAGACAGGATGCAAACAACATCAAAAAAGAAACTCGCCTCATCCCTACATGTTCATAAGGGAGAATGACAGTATTTCTATATGAATATGCAAAGAATGTAAGGAAAAATGAGTTAATTTATATTATAAATGGATTATCATAGAAAGACATTCTTTCCACTAATCTTTGTTAAATAATATCTTATTATGCATCATTATATTAAAATCCACAAAAATGTAAATTAAGGATTTTGTCAAAATTCCTAAATCTTAACTGAAGGTATAGACTATAAATAAATATGGAAGAAAAATGAATATGACTTTAAGTGTATCGGTTAGGTGCTGAATGAATTTAAAAGGCATGTTACTAAAACTAATTAGCCATTTACGCCTGTGGTCAAATCCTTCTCATAGGATATGTTTCTCTTATAGATGGCAGGAATATTGCAGTTGAGAAAATAATGCCCCACATCACTGGTTTCAAGGCAATTCAGCTAAACAAATATTTGTTGAATACCTACTACAGGGTTAGCAGTCATGCTCTGGATGCCTATTGGCTGCAAACAGATAAGGATTAACAGGAATGAACAGGAATACCAAATATCACAGACTATGCCAGAGTGATGTATCCAAGATGTGACTGAAGCCCATAGCTACAACCTAACCTACAGAATATTAGCATTAGAAGGATCTACAGTCCTTTCTAAGCAGGAGATTTGAAATCAGAAAAGTAACTCAAGTCTTGTCACCAACACTAACTACCCATGTGACCTTGGGCAAGTCCCTTAGTCTCCAGGAGCCTCAGTTTCCCTACCTGTAAAATGAGAGAGTTGGGCTAGATGGCCAATAAGGTCCCTTCCAGGTGTGAATCTATGATACTATAATCCTGCATCCTCAAATCATAGGATGGTCACATTCTAGATCTCACCAACACCCATAAAAGTGTCCACTTCCCTAATTAGAAACTGTGACATTCTCCTAGCTGACCATAAGCTGCTATTAATCTAGGGAACCTCTTGCTTTTTTAGACCCAGCTCAAGAACCATCTTTTGCAAAAAGCTTTCCACAAGCATTAGTACCCTCTGTCCCAGTCTGCTGGTATGTGACTACTGTGCATAGGTTTGTATTTATTCGCTTTATGTTTATGCTACATATGTGTGTGTACATGCACATGACATATGTACATCTAATACCACGTATACACACGATTGTCTCCTGAATTAGAACGTAAGCATCTTGAAAGTGGGGACTGTTTCATTTGTTGCACTTGTATCTTGTGTGATTAGCAAAGTGCCTGGTGCTCAATATAAGCTTATTGATTGTTTGATCAAGTTCAAGTTAGAGATGAAGAACCTGAGACTCAAATCCCTGGGCCCCACAGAGGGTGGGGGCCGGAGCCAGGGATCCACAGCTGTGTCCTCTGGCTTCAAATACAATGTCCTTTCCGTTGGACCTTATACTACTCTTCTACATGACACCTACTCAACTCTGTGATTCCTCATAAGTGTCAGGGTTCCAACAGAGCACACTGACATGCCGCCCCCCCCAACCCACCCCAGGGACCCATGCCCATAAGATCATGCTGCTTGTTTGTTTGTTTTTAAAGTCCATCTTTTTGTTGTTGTTGTTGGGTTTGTTATTTTTTTTTTTGCAGGGGGGAAGGCAGGGCAATTGGGGTTAAGTGACTTGCCCAAGGTCACACAGCTAGTAAGTGTGTCAAGGGTTTGAGGCTGGATTTGAACTCAAGTCCTCCTGACTCCAGGACCATACTCTACTCACTGTGCCACCCAGCTACCACCGATCATGTTGGTTTTTTGTTCAGGTGTTTCAATGTCTCCTTTCCCATTACCAATAGAGAAAGAACAACATGGGAAAGAACCTATGTCGATGATCTTGAGTAGGTAAGCAGGAGCAGATAGTAGAAAAATAGAGTTTTAAGGAGGAAAGATAATAATTTTGTATTATCCTTTTTTGTATTGACATCACTTTTGGGGGGAGGAGGGTAATACTATCTGAAATTGAAAGTTGCCTGAGAAGAGGCGCTACAGGGAGGTGGTAGTCCCAGTCTGGAATAGTTTGCCCGATTTTGGAAGTGACATTTTTAGAAAGTCACTGAGAAGCTGGAGGATGTCCAGAGGAGGGCAAGTGAGATGAAAGAAGTCTTGGGTTGAGGCTATATGAGGATAAGATCATTTGAAGGACCTAGGATGTTTAGCCTGTCAAAGAGAATACTGGAGGGATACGAGGGTGTCCCGGCAGGACAGAATGAGAAGAAATGAGCTGAAGTTGTGAGGGGGAAAATTAAATGTGATTTGAGAAGAACCTTCATGAAATCAACTAGAGCTCTCCAAAGGCAGAATCGACTCCTTGGGAAGTGGGATCCGCTTCCAGCAGAGTCCAGGGGACCCCGTACAGAGATAGGATTCTTGAGTTACAGGCTGCTCTATTTCACCTCTGAAAGTCTCTGATCTGTGCTTTCATGGCTCCGTCTTTAAGCTCCAGGCTTCTCTGCTGTCCCCCATGCCTGCAATGCTCTCCCTCCTCATCTCTATCTCCTGCCTTCTCTGGCTTCCCTTAAGTTCCAATTAAAACCTCACCTTCTATAGGAAACCTTTCCCAGGCTCTCTTAATTCCAGCGCTTTCTCCTTGCTAATTATGTCCTTTTTATCCTGAATCTAGCTTGTTTGCACATATTTGTTTGCATGCTGTCTCTCCCATTAGATTGTAAGCTCCTTGAGAGGAGGGACTGTCTTTTGCCTCTCTTTGTATCCCCAGTGTTTATCACATGCTATGCATGTAGTAGGAGCTTAATAATTGTTCATTGACCGACATACGTGAATTATGGGGCAATAAAAAGAACATTGGACCTAGAAACATGATCCCTGAGTTCAAATCTCAGCTCCATTGCTAACAACAGGTGAATTAGTCCTAAGAAAAGTATGTTGTTAAATATTATATACATTTGAGCCACTTATGAGAGGTCTTATAATTTTTCTTAATACACCCAAGTGTGAGAAAGTGGCAGAAATCCAATAGAGATGATTCAGTAGGTCCTATAGCCATGCGAAAATTTTCATGTGAAAATTACTCAAAATCTAGGGGATTTTAAGAGAAAGCGCACATCCCATTATTATAGACTTGCTCTTGGCCCACTTCTCCTTGGATCGGATTCAGAGCTTCCTGTCAATGACTGCCGGCCCAGGAAACTAATGGAATCCCATCCATGGCAACCTGGGAAGGAAAATGTGGTCCAGACTCCACAATAACTTAGCTCACCTGGCACCTTATCCTACCAAGACATCTCCGTGTAATAACGGTAATTTAATAATGTAGCCAACTGAAGCTCTGCACACGGTGGAAAGCAAAGGAAAATAAATGAGGCTCCCACTCTGAACAGAGGGGACATTCTCCCTGAGCTGCCTGCAATGGGGAGATACCTGGTAATGAGATATCCACTCATCCCTATTCATTATGCCGGAAGGAGACCTCAGAAGGCAATCCCTAAAGGTGACGGACTCAAAATGAAAAAAATAAATTCAACTTCCAGGCTGAGCACATTTTAAATGGTTCGGCAAAGCTGCCCACACCCTATCTGTGGATTTGAAGTGGAAGTTTTTGTCAGGTGTCAAGAAAAGTAATTAGCTCCTCTTACCTGGGCACCTGGGCTATATAAATGAGTACCCCTACCTTCATCTCCTTATGCATGGTACCAAGGACAGAAACTTTATCATAACTGGGCCCAGCTGTCTATGGATCTTGCCATGGAACAAAATATATGTACATATAAGCACACATATACAACATGTACCTTTGTATGTGTATAAACACATGTATGTTTATATCTACATGTACACACCTATATAGTTATATACACACACATATGTATCACATAAACACATACGTATAGATATGTGGGTGGAGTGTGTGGGTGTGTATTCTGGATGCTTAGCAATCCAGTCTGCTGTTTCATAGGGAATGGTTATCTCTGAGCTCTGAGGGTTGGTATTCTCTGTATCCCAGAAAACTTGGAAAACAGCTTCACACAAGATGAGGACAAAGAGTGAGAAGGTACTCCTTTTAAGTAAAAATCACTGTACTTGCAAGAAATTAATTATATTTGAAGGAAAAGATTTCCCTTTATTTCTATTTCACTGTTATCTGCTCAGAATGGGAAGTTTTGCCCACAAACCACTAAGGCTCTATTTGACTACTCATTTTACTAATTTGTTAAGCTAACAGTAATTTCCTCCCTCACCGCCTCCTCTCTCTGCTTGTAACACCAAGACAACAGTAACTTTTCTCCATTGTGGGTTCTTGAGACGAGCATCCTGACAGGTAACACAATGCCATCTTTGATCATTTTTGAAACCAGTAATGAAATGTCAGAGGAAACGGTTCATTAACTTGGGGAAATGCACTTTGCATCCTTTCTGAGTCAATAAATGTTCCATGAAAGACACTTTCTGAGCACTCAGAGATCTGGAGAAAGTCACATCTTGGAATAAAATTGGGTCATTAAAGATCTGAAGATCACTAACCATAAGTGCATACCCTGTCTACATCTTCCTCTATTGACCAAAAAATTCCCACGGTGTTTTCCATTAACAAATTTTATTTTTCTCTGCACATACTGTATGTTGCCCCATCCCTCCTCCAACCTCATCCCCAGTAGAAAATAAGCCACTTGAGGGCAAAGGCTGTTTCTTGTATCTAGATCCCCAACATCTTCAAAGTACCCTCCTCATTAGAGGAGCAAAGGCCACACAGTCCAACCCTCTCATTTTATATATGACAAAACTGAGATCCAAGGAGACTAAATGACTTCTCTAAGGCACAAAGGCCTTATAGAAGTTGAAGGCGCCAGAGTGCACAGAGCCCTGGGCTTGGAGTCAAGATCTGAGTTCAAAAGCAACCTCAGATAGTCAGTAGCTGTGAGACCCAGGGCCAGTCTGCCTCAGGTCCCTCATCTATGAAATGATCATAATAGCATACCTATTAATAATAGGGATTAGTAGGGATAACAATAGGAATAGGAATAGCAACACCTCCCAGGGTTTTTACGAGAACCAAACGAGATAATATTTTTGAAGCACTATATAGATGCTAGTATTAATGTTACTATTTGCTGAGCTGAATTAACATGAAAAAACATTTGTATAATCTGTAAATAAGATATATGATTACATAAACCTACTTCAGGAATAGCATGACTTTATTTTCGTGGGCATCTTTTATGAAATTTCACGTTTCAAAAATTCACTCTGAAATAAATTCAGACATTTGATATGTTAGGTATTCAATAATTATCTTGCTTATAGATTTCTAATATTTTAAGAATGTCCAAAGTTCACTTAAAGATGCTTTCCATATATATATGACATGGTGGAAAGTGTGCTGGATTCGGAATCAGGAGAGACTTGGGCTTCTCATCCTATCTCTGACACTGCTGTGTGGCCACGGGCAAGTGACTCAACCTCTCTGAGGCTCAGTTTCAGTTTTTCAGTCTGTAAAATAGGGTTGATAGTACCAACAGCCAATTACTCCATAAGGTAACTGCGTAGATCAAATGAGTCAATGTTTACAAAGAATTTTTCAAACCCTACAAAAGTGCTACGAAAATGTCATTTTCTTCATGTTACAGTAGAAAAAGTCCTGGCTTTGAGAGTCAGAAGAAGCCTGACCTTTAATACCTGGGTGACCTCAGCAGAGTCATTTTACCTTGTGGAACCTCAATTTCCTTGTCTTTAAAATGAGGGGGGCTGGACCAAATGGCCTCTGCTCTCTCTTCCAGCTGTAGAGCTGCAATCATTTACTTTAAAATCCCAAAATATACTTTATACCAGGGAGAAAAAAATCATCTGAAAATTGTTTTCTCTTCTTTCCATTCATTTATCAATGTTTAGATCTGTGGTCGGCTGGTTCAGCATCTCAGAGGGGAGGCAGTCACCACCTGCCAGGTCAGCGGCAGTCAAGGGCAAGAGAACCTACGAGGGCTAGAAGTTATCTCCCTCTGAGCACAAAACTGGGCCACCAAGCCACAAGTTGGCACTCCTGACTCTGGACTAAACCTCCCTCTGTCCAGGGACCCCCTCTGAGCACAGTTGATCCTCATGCCCACTTCTTTTAGGTTTTCTAGTTCCAGGGATTGGGGTGGTTTCCTACTGTAGGTTCATCTCAAGGGACTTCACTGCAGAAGCTGACGGTCCAGCAATTCTATTAAACTCTTTCAATTTCAGCATTTTTTTAAAGCACTTAGCAACCATATGGGAGGGGGCTATTTCAATCTCCCTGTGGATGGCAAAAAATAATAAAAGGACACTTAAATGACTATTTTTAAGGAGCATTCGCAGCATGGGGCCTAATTATCTAGGTATGTGATAGATGTTATGGGTTTTTACTGAAGCCAAGGAGCTTGATCTGCAACAGTCCAGAAAGCAAACAGCAGCCAGGCTGGGGTGTGCAGGAACATGGCAAGTCTCAATAACTTGCTGTCAAGGATTAGCAGCAGGTTAGGCACCCTCCTTTCTCTACCCTGGCACCCCCCTACTCCATCGATAGGTCTGAAAAGACTTTATCTAATGGGACACCCCCGGAAATGGACATATCCATCTTCTTGAGCCAGTACTATTTCCAAACCATTCATTCCCCAACCAGGTCTTCCTCATGTGGTATAAGGAGAAGACAATTTGATCTGGAGTAAAAGGACTGGAGTTTGAATTCCCTTTCTATCATTTACTACTGAGGGGGTCACTGGCTGACTTCACGTCACTGAGTGTCAGCTTCTCATCTCTAATAAAGGTGTTGGGCTAGCCATCCTTTTAGTTACTTTATATGTGGTTGTTTTCATGTTTCCTTTCCCCCTCTCCACCACCACAACCAACCACCACCATTAGCCTAGAAGCTTCTTGAAGTCAAGCATTGTTTCTGCCTCTTTTAGCACATAGTAGGTCTGGCACATGGTAGGTGCATAATAAATGCTTGCTGACTTGTTGACTTGACAATGATCCTCTCCCCACTTGTGCTCATGTGGTTCTCCCCATAGGTCCTCCTCTTCTGTTATCTCATTTTTTTTTACCATTTCCTTTTTTAATGTAATTTCATTTCTTTCAATCAGTAAAAATCTATTTTCTCTCTCTCCCATTACCCTTCAGAAGGAAAAAAAAGAAAAAGAAAAACCCTTGTAACAAATATGCATGCTCAAGCGAAACAAATGCATACATTACCTGAAGATCCATTTTAATCACTGACTTCAAGAATTCTCCTATCAGAGGCAGGTTGGTAAAGTGAAAAGATTCTGAGATGAATGACCTAGGTTCAAAGCCTACCGCTGCTCCTTGTTTTCCTCTGATCAAATCACTTATTCTACATGGGATTTAGTTTCTTTATTTGTACAATGAGAGGAGGTATTTGACTAAATGACCTGTAAAGTTTACTTTTGGTCCACAGACCTGTGATTCTGTGAGGGTCTGCAGCATTCTCTACCTTAAAATAAGAGCCACTAATCTCTAAAGTTTTAATCCTCAATCAATCAATAAACATCTATTACTTGTCTACTGTCAGGCATTGTGTGAAGCCTTAAAGCTACAGAAAGAGGCAAAAGACACTTGCTGCCCTCATTGAGCTCAAAATCAAACCGAGAGATAATTCTGGACATAAAAAAACAATGAAGCTCATAAGGAATTGTTTTTTTTTTTTTTGCCGTCTGACTCACTTTCTTTGCAATTCATCAGATACTCCTGGGATAATGAAATAGCCTACACGGGAACAAGATGGAGGCAGTACCCTTGAAGTGGTCACATTACTTGAATTCATGCTGCATCTTTCCATTGTGGTACAACTAATGAGCATTTTTTAGATTATCATTATTTCAAACAGTATGAACTCAAATACATGTGACCACTTCCCAGGATTCATTCTTCTAATTGAGACCCAGCTGTACATAACACTGTGTATACAGAAAAAGGACCTGGTAGGAGGAGGGAGAATGGCCTACAAACTCAGGATGACTAAAGACTAGGTTAAGTTAAAAAATAATTCTCAGAAACGTCATGTTCAGAACACAGGGACAGCCATGCTGCGCTCTGATCTCATCAGAGCATATCTGCAATACTGTGTTCACTTCTGGGATGTGAAGGCTCTGGATCACCTGGAGAGTACCCTGAGGACAGCAGCCACATTGGTGAGGGGACCTGAAACCAATCACTATGAGGGTCAGTTGAAATAATTGGGGTCTTCAGCCTGGAGAAGAGAAGATTTGATTTGGGAGTGGGGGGGGGGGGAGAAAGGGGAAGGGTCACGTGTGAGACAAATTAGACTTATCCTACTAAGCAATGTGTGGAGATGACAGAGGTAGATTTTAGTTTAACATAAGGGAAAACCTCCTAAAAATAAGAACGGTCCAAAGTTGTAATGAATTGCTCCCCATTACCAGAGGCACTCAAGCAGATCAATCAATTAACATTATTAATTTCCTAATATGTGCCAGACACTGAGCTCAGTACTGGGTATACAAAAAGGGGCAAAAGATAGCCCCTGCCCTCAAGGAGCTTACACTCCAATGGGGGAGACAACATGCAAACAGAACAATATCTGTTGGATATTGGTATCTTTTTAATATCAATGGATGACCATTTGTTGGTAATGCTAGAAAGGAGATTCTTGTTTGGGTAAAGGCTAGCCTCCTTAACCTCTGAGTTCCCTTCCCCCTTTGGGATTCTCTGATATTTACATGAAAATCTATTCTCCTCCCCATTTCCTTTCCTTTTGGACAACTACCTAAGATTCAAATAATTTTATTTATCGGCACCGTTGCTGAATCAGTCTAACCTGTCACAGAGAAACAATGGTGGCTAAATCGGGATTCCATTCGCTATTTTCCCAGCTCTTCCAGGATTGTGAAAGGGCAAGGATTAGGGCCAGAAATGGACTAATTTAAGGTTAATTAAATATATATTCAGGGGTGACAAGCCTTAATCTCCGACTTGTCATGCAATTGCAAACATTGATTGCCGATGCAGGAACGTGCAATGTATGTAGCAAGAAGTCTTGGCCAGAATGAAAGGAGCACTTTCAGCAATCTACCTAAAGGAATCCCATTAAAACTGGGAGAGAAAAGATGAAGTCAATCCCTCCGAACAGATAATGATACCAGAAAGTGTAGCATATGAGAGAGAGAAACTCAAAGTCAGGTCCAGTTTCCTGCATAACAGATGCGTGTATATGTATTTAGATATAAACAGATACTTATACGTAATGGTGCATATAATTGTATCTAGATATATATTTCTATATACATATGTCTACATTGATGTGTGTATACACGTGTAAACATATACATATATACACACATACACACACATATAAATTCCATCCCTGCCACTTACCAGCCCTGTGCCCATGAGTGAGTCAGATACATTCCCTAAGCTTTATTCTCCTTCCTTGTAAAATGAAGGGGTTGGAATAGAAATGGAAAAATACACAACAGAACAGAAATGATAAACTGTCCTGACCAAACACGGCCCCAAAGAAGGGAGGAGAATACTCCTTCCTCCACATGGGGGTAGAGGGGTGGAGACTACGGGGATGAAACAAAGCATATATTGTCCAATTCAGCTGCGTCAGTTGTGCAGAGATGCTTTTATCCCCCTCTTTGAGGATGAATACATGGAGGAAATGAAGGTGATGTAAAAACTGGATACTTTTAAAAATACAAAGTACAAAAAGATGAGACGAGCGGACTAGATATCCTCTAAGATCCATTCTGCTACAACTCTATAACCTTCCGCTCTCATGTTGCACGGCCTTTCAATAAACGGAGGGGAAAAATGCTGGTTGCAATGTTTAAGAAGGGAAGAATTCAATTCAACTGGATAAGTATGAAGCACCTACTATGTGCCAGGCACTGTGCTAAGTGCTGGGGTTACAAAAAGAGTTGTTAAAGACACTCTTGCTCTTAAAGAGCTTACAATCTAACGGGGGAGATACTGGCAAACAAATATATACAAAGCAAGCTACGTACAGTATAAAGAGCTCCTGAAAAATGTCATGGGTAGGTGTATGGGAAGATTAGAGGAATAGCGAGAGATCATAGGGTCACAGCTGGGGCAGCTAGGCGGCACTGTAGTGTACAGAGCACTGGCCCTGGAGTCAGGAACACCTGAGTTCGAATCCAGTCTCAGACGCTAGCTACGTGACCCTGGGCAAGTCACTTAACCCTGTCTGCCTCAGTTTCCTCAAGTGAGAAGGAAATGGCAAACCATTCCAGTATCTTTGCCAAGAAAACCCCACATGGGGTCACAAAGAGTCCAACCTGACTGAAAACAACTAAACAATGGTAACGTAGGATCATAGCTCTAGAGGTGAAATTCTGTAGTAATAACATAAAAACTCTGCATGCAAGTCTGAAAAATCAACAATATAAAGTACAAAAGGAAAGGCCACCTGTATTAAAATAGTCCATATAAAAAATAAACAATAACTCCAGGTTTTAGTTTACTCCAAGCTCAAAGACAATCAAAACCACGGCACGGCCGCTAAAATTAAAGTGAATGCAGTTTTAGACTGTATTAATAAAAGCACAGCATGTACAAAAAGAAGATTAAGAATGTCATTGCATCCTATATTGTCTGGTCCGCATCTGGCATATTATCTTCAGTTCCAGGTATTAAATACTCAAACACTCAAATGAAACGGTAATTTCATTGGCATGGGCATACCCGGAGGGACAGAGATTGCAATCTATCCCTGCCTCTCTGTCCTCCATAACTCCTGTCCATACCTTCCCAAAGATTTTCCAAAGAGGGTCCCGCCCGATGTGTTGGGCCTTTCTCACTTCCTCTTGACATTGTAATGATACCATTGAACAGTTCTGGGTGTTAACCTCAGATCCAGAGGATCTCGGTTCCTGTTCTCTACCTCTATAACCTTGGAAAGGTCAGCTAATTTCTTTTTTTTTTCCTTTTTTTTTTTTTTTTTTTGCAGGGGGGAAGGCAGGGCAATTGGGGTTAAGTGACTTGCCCAAGGTCACACAGCTAGTAAGTGTGTCAAGTGTCTGAGGCCGGATTTGAACTCAGGTACTCCTGACTCCAGGGCCGGTGCTCTACTCACTGCGCCACCTAGCTGCCCCCCAGCTAATTTCTTTGGGTCGTACGCTCCTCATCTGTAAAGTGAGAATGTTGCATTAGACGTCTTTTTAAAGTTCTTCCAGCAAGAAATCTATGATCAATGATCTGTGAAGGGTGAAATTAATTTTAATTTTTTTAAGGAAATTGGGGTTAAATGACTTGCCCCGGGTCACATAACTAGTAAATGTCTGAGGCCAGATTTGAACTCAGGTCTTCCTGACTCCAGAGCCAGTGCTCTATCCGCTGCACCACCTAGATGCCCCAAAGGGAGAAATTTTTAACACTGAGGGGTGTTACTAGAAGGTGTCACTAGAAGGTGAAAGCTACAAAAATCATGTTACATGGAGGAATGGTTGAAGCAATTGATGGGTTAGGTCGAGTTAGAGTCTCTAATACAATTAATCGATCAATAAGCATTAGGAGTCTACTATGTGCCAGATCTGCATTGGTGGAGAATCTTTTTACACAGGGAGCTCCCTGTATCAGTGAAATTAAAGGTCTAGGGTTTTTTTAAGTCTGTTTTGAGGGTTAGGAGGGTTGAGATGTGTTTCATAGCAGAAATAACAGGCTTCTTTGGAATCGGAATCCTTCATTGTAAGACCTCTTACCAAAGATTTTCTAGTGTTTTCTAAAAATTCATTCAACGCAGAGTGGATTGGACAGGTAAGCAGAGCTGCCTCTCCCAATCGATCAATAAGCACCTATTAGCCATCTCCTCTATGCTTAGAAAATTGAGAAGAAGGGGGCATCGTCAGTTCAATACCAAAATACACATATCTATGTTGGGGCGAATCACCTAACTTCTGGAACACTCATCACTATCCTTTGTGCACTTCATAATGGAACTCTGTCAAACAGTTAATTAATATGAAAGTCACTCAATCAGCTGTCTTGTGATTAATAGGCTGGGACCCCTTTCGATGGCAGCTACTGAGCTCTATTAAAAATTAAACAATTTTCTATCCAATGAATAGCTATTGAAGAAAGGGTTCTGATTTTAATAAGCAATTAAGTAATGGAGAAAGATCAAGAATCTATTAACTAAGAAAGAACCTATCAGTTCACCTTCCAAGTCATTATTCACTCATTTACAATTTCTCTTCTGAAATCTTTAATTATTCAACTACGAAAAAATAGTCCTGAGTAGAAAGGTAAACAATTCTAATACAGTGTCATAGCTTGGTTAACACGTGTGCTAGTGAAAAGTGTGTGTGTGTTTCGTAAAGGCTTGGGGGCACCTACTTTGTTCCTTTCTGCCCAATGAAGGATGCATTAAGCCAGATCAATAGGCAACTAAAGCCCTATATGTAAAATGTAAGGGTCTATTCATTGAAAAATTACAAACCATGCTATAGAACTTAGCCAGGTCAGAGCTAAATTAAATTATTGATCTACATCTATTTTCCCCTTTCTGTGCAAGGATCTCCTAAATTGTTTTATAACTATATATTACTATCTACCTAGAAAATGAATTTTCCCATTCAAAGACCGACATATCTGCTGACCTATGATTTTCTAAAATTAACCCTCTTGTTTGCGGAAGGTGGCAGTTAATTTTGTAAGATGATCTCCCTTGACATAGATATATACATTCTTACAATCTCATTTGGACCCTTTTCTCCCCAGCATGATAATTGGTATATATAATGTAATTCTCTTATTCTGTCTTTTGGGGTCAAAGATAGAGGTGGTATGGGCAAAAGGGAGAAATGAAGTAAAAAAAATTAAAAGCTATTTCACTTAACCTATCCCATAAGTTATTTTCAAGGTGCATTCAATTGAAGAGGCTAAAATACAGTCAGCTGACAAAGAAATCAGTGACTTCACTTACACCCCCTAAGCAAAGGGTGAGCCAAACAAAACTCAGCCGGTAGTATTTTCAATCCTCCCGTTTCGTAAACACATTGGCCAATCCTCTGGGGGCACTTTTATAAATGTAACTCTCCCTTCCAACAAAATGATAAACATGTGTCCCGAATTTAGATTTTATTTCATTGGTTAAAATCTGAAATTCTTAAATATTTCCAAAGAAATCTACATTCCAAGGGCCCTGTGCTTACAGCTAAGAAAGAAAGCTTTCCTTTTTTTCAATCCAAAGATTTTTTTTTTATTTGAGGTTGGACATAACCAACCACTTCTGTCTCTAGGGGAAAACATTTTCACTTTCACAGAAGAATGTCAGACTAAGCAGGCTCTTCATTTACTCTAATGGAGACATGATCATTCTGACTCATGTATCAAATAAAGCAGAAATTATTTTTAAGGTTCATTAAGAGTATTTGTACCAAAATACAGTGAGAAGATGTTTTAGAGAGAAGCAATAAGAAGATGGGTGGGGGGGGGAGGGAGAGGTAGAAAATCCACTTCCCACCCCCTAGAAGTTAATGCAGCCCAGTGCTTGGTTTCATGGGATGCCCAAACAAAAATAAATGGTCTTCCTCTTTACAGAGGAAGTGTATGTGTCTATGGACACATAGACAAAAATGCATATTTTCAAAAAATGAAACAATTGAAATTTAACAACATTTTATTTAATTGGAATATTAACAAATAACATCTTCAATATGATTTCCATCATTTGTGATGCAAAGGTTGATGCGCTTTGCAAGATTCACGTGAACTTGAGTAATAACTCAATAACTCCACATTGCCGTCAATTTTAGCACATTCACTCTTGGAATATGAATATGAAGTCATATGAGATTATTTGAAGTTGAAGATGTTATTTGTTAATATTCCAATTAAATAAAATATTATTGAAAATTTCAATCATTTCATTTCTTCAAAATATGCATTTTTGCCTATGTGTCCGGACTTTGGGAACACCCTGTACTTCATGGTGCCTACTGATTTCAAAGGTATGAGACCTGTTTGATGCAAGGATCTCATGATCTACCCAGCTTGCTCATCTAACCTTAGTCTTGACCATTTTCCAAAGTGCCAGGAAACTTTCTTTATGGTACCAGGGAGGCACGTGGGCTGTACACCCAACATGCCTGATGCCAGTTAGATGCCCCAAATACCTTCACTTTATTCCATTCTGATATGTTTACTTTGGTTCGTTTTGGGTCCAGATGCGGGACTTTATCAGTGTAGTAAAATCATGGTTTAGAAACTTCTTCCACTGATGTAAGTCAGCAACTCACCTGTGTAATTTACAACATGAGCATTCTGAGATTCAACGACTTGCCCAAGGGTATGTAGCTAATATATTTTACATATAGGACATGAATGCAGGTCATCCTGGCTGGCTTTTTATTTACTATGTATACAAAATACAAATACAAAATATACAGTTATGTACAAAATATATGTAATTTTATAATTATTACATATAGTAAATATTAGTATATAGTACATAATTACTATATATAATACTGCCTCCCATGCTTTTAATTTTATAAATAATGAATTGTAACTTATCACATATAGATTTATTGCTTTCCCTTCAGAGGTAGGGGAGTCTAGGGGATACAGAGCTGGACTCAAAGCCAGAAGACCTGGATTCAAGTCCTACTTCTGACACCTACTGCCTGTGTAACCCTAGGCCAATCACATCACCTTTCAGTGCCTTGAACCAATGGCATCAAGCTCAAACAGAAATGGGAGCCACCAACATATACATATGGATCTCCGCTGGAGCACATTGACTTGGAAAACCACATGGTAATTGGCTCTAGCTCACTGGAAATAGTGTGAATCTGAATAATGCAACCTCTTCAGGGGGATTCATTCTTTACACTAATCTTGACCAGGCAGACTAATGAAATCCCAGGTCGGTTTTCTGTTTCCATCCCTCTCACTACTATTTATACTATACTATTTACTATTTATCAAAAGCCAAATTCAAAGTCAGGAAGATCTAAGTCAACTCCTGGCCATGGCCTATCATGACACTGATGACAGTATGGTACTTTGAATGTAGAGGGCCAAATCCTGCTTCAGCTATTTACTCTCTGTGTGACCTTAGATTAATCATGTAAACTCACTGGGTCTGATTTTCCTCTTCTGAAAAATGAGGGCGTTGTTGTGGATGTCCCCTCAAGTCCTTCCAGAGTTCTGTGATCACACTATCATCCCATGATCCTGCTCTAGGAAAGTCAATTCATTTCTGAGTGGCCAACACAAGTCTTTAAAGCTATAGGCTACAGTGAGGGCGTTGAATTGTAGTGGTTATTGTTGTTGGCATTCCTCACTGGAAATCCCCAACATCCATGAAAACCCAAGTGCTGACCCATTCTTCAAAATATCCGAATCAATTCTATTTCTTCAACAATGTTCTTTACTTCTTACTCACAGAGCATCATTAAGATACCACAATCTCTTCATCCCTGCCATGCTCCTCTCCATTGCCTTTTCAATCACTCACCAGTTTGGTTACTCAAGGGATATTAGCACAAAACCCATCAGGCTTTGGATGTCCCATATCAGTCCCATAAAATGGCAATCAGGGTCACATGACCTTGAAGGACCCCTGCCCCAGGAGCAGACCTGAGAGACCTCTTCTACTCCCTCAATGTAGGTCTGCTCCAAAATTGAGTAACTCTTGGTCTGGAGAAAAAAAATACCATTTAAGCAAAGGCTTGAAGGGAAAATTAAGGCAATTCTAAGGCGATTACTGGCAGCTAGGTGCACAGAGCATGAGGCCTGGAGTCAGGAAGACTCTTCTTCCTGAGTTCAAATCTGGTCTCAGACACTTAGTAGCAGGGTAACCCTGGGCAAGTCACCCTGGTTGCCTCAGTTTGTGTATCTGTAAAATGAGCTGGAGAAGGAAATATCAAACTGCTCCAGGATCTTTGCCAGGAAAACCCAAATGGGGTCACAGAGAGTCAGACATGACTGAAACACCAAAGTGAATAGCAGCAAGCCACCTCCTATCCTTAGAGTGGCTTCTCTCTGCCTGCCACATTTTTGCCGGAAGCAAGAGGAACAAGTGAACAAAGAAGTTTCTCTACAGGTTACCCACCTTGAGCAGCTGAAAATGGGCTCAAAGATCTCAAGTGTTTGATCAGGAAGGGACCTGAGCCAAGTACAGTGACTTGCTCAGGGTCACACGGCCAGCTAAGCAGAGGCAGAGCCATGATTAGAATCCAGGTGTTCTAATTCCCAGCCTGGTGTTCTTTCCACTACGTGACTCTACCTCTCCATTCTGCAAAACACAATTGTTTGCATGTTGTCTCCCCCAAGAGGACATGAGGTCCTTGATGGCAGAGACTGTGTTTTTATTTTTATTTGTATCCCCAGGACTTAGTACAGTGACTTACAAATACTAGTCGCTTAATAAATGCTTGCTAATAATAATGATGATGATAAAACAGCCCCATATCAACACTTGTATTTTATGTGCCTTCATAAAGTGCTACATTTATCCACCAATTAAAAATCTGAATTGTGAGCTATTATTAAGAAATATAACATGATTGAGTAATAAATATATTATAATCAACAACATAATTAGGTAGTAAGATGCTAAATTGAGCAAAATTAATAAATGTTAGAATTTAATTGGTTAAAATTATATAAAACACACACAAAGATAAGTCTTTTGCTATGTAAGAACTAGTTGTTGGAAGAAGAGATTAAAGGAAACTTAAATTTCTTGGGCCTGGGAAATTTTAATTTCTTGGCTGGGGAAAAAATGACTAATTTTAAACAAAATTCCCCTTATTTAGGAGCAAGGATCAGAAACTTGACTACAAAAGAATCACTTTGAACTTTTCACTTTTTCAGGACCACATAGCACATCCAAATTTTTGCAAATCACAATGAAAGGGGAAATTTACACATAATAGGTTATATTTTATGGCCCTAGGAAGCAAACAGGTAGAATCACCCCCTAACAGGAACAGGGTCTGCTGCCATGACCAGATCAATTTAAAAGATTTTCTATGGGATAAAGATTCAGTGATTCTACACGGCTAGATGCTTCTTTAATCGACTTTATCTTTCTACCATAAAATAAATGTTGGTTTAAAAATAAATGGTTCAGCCCAGGTTTTGATGAGGAAAAAATTGCTCTGGCAATCATCATGATCTCCTGTGTACCATATTCATGTTAAGTTTTATGTTAACTAGCATATGTCTGAAGAAAAATAAGCCAGTTTTATAGAACAAAAATCCAAAGAAAGTAATTACTTAAGTATGTCATAATTACTACAATGTTACTAATTTGAGATGTGAGCATCTCTTTTTCCCCCCCTTTAATTCTCAAAATACCGACTAGTGGATGCTACCCTGGCCTCTTAATTGGACCCATTCCTTGCTGTGGATGTTATTTTCTGCTCCTACTACTTTATGCAGGCAATGTAGCAGAGAATAAACACATGACTAATCCACGGGTTATTTGATAACATCTTTATCAACACTTTTTTTTTCATATGCAGAGGGCTAAATCAATTTAGCAGTCCTTTTCTTGGCAATGTTTCACACAGCTCTGAGACAACAGCAATATACTTACTTTCCAGTAATATACATAGTGGAGAAAATAGCTCCCCAAAGAAATGAGTGGCTCAAACCACTATTCCATAGTTGTCTTCATTCAGAACAGTATGTGCATAGCTATACCACCTTGATCCCCTGCCTGTGTCTAACTAGAGAGCAAATACTGGATAATGTCTACAGCATGGAAGAACCACTAGCAAATTGTTCATTGTACTTACGTTTATCTTCTCAGCAATATCTGTTTAAGGAAAGTTTTTGACTTTGGCTACTAATAAATCAAATTATGTATACACTTAACAAATATGTCTGATTTTTACTTGTCTCAGATTTTAAAATGCTTTGCACATAGAAGCACTTAATAGATGCATTCACCAAAAAAGCCAATTTTAACAGACAAGCTAGTTTCTGTTAGTCTAACCATGATATATAGCCAGTATCTATGTGTATCACACTACCTAAACCATGAGTTTCTAAAAGCCAAAGATTCTATTCTATGAAAAATGATGCATCTAGTCATCGATTGGGTGATTTTCTTCTTAAGTTTAGGCTACTCCCTGTGAATAATTTAGATAACTTGGAAAATTTCATTAAATCTCAGGGCATAGAGTGAGAGATAACATTTCTGAAAAATGTTTGTTAGGGACAGGGTAATATAAATAGAAAATAATAGCATATATTTCTACAGTACTTTATGGAATACAAAAAGTTTAACAAATGTCATCTCATCTGATCCTCACAAGAGATCCACTGGATAGTCAGGGGAAGTATTATCATCTCCATTTCATAGAAAAGGGGACTAAGGTTCATAGAGATCAAATGATTTGCCCCAAACTTCCTAGCTAGTAAGTAACAGAATCAAGGCTCAAAGTTAAGCCTTAAGAATACAAGGGAAGGGAAATTACTTCTATGCTGTCTCTAAAGCATGGCCAACCTTAGGTGTAATGCCAATCCTACCTGGAATCCAGACAGAAGTATCAACAACAAACTAGCAGGAATCTGGACTTACAGATTTCCCAGAGATGGTCCCTGGAATAATTCTTACAAATATATTTTCTGACTTATGACAACAGCTCATACTCCTAAAGTTTCCACACAGTCATATCACTCCAGTGTTCATAATTGAACTCTACATCCACATTCCATAGGTATGCAATAACTATTCCATAATCTGGTAGAAATTCTTAGATCAGTTTGTTCACCAGGTCCTTTTCTGACTATCAGCATCAGGTAAACCACCTGATGCTCCTTTATAGCCTGAGGACAATAAGTGATTGCAGAAAGCTGTGTTTTTCTCTCTCTTCCCTAGAATTTCTGAACCCTAGCAGCTTTATCCTAGCTAATAGTCAGTTCCTAAACCATGTTTGCTCCTTGGCCTTAGAAGATTTTGCTGCATTTTTGCTGGTTCCCAATTTAAAAAAAATACTGACTTGAGCAGATACAATTGTAACTTGAACTCTTCTGCTGTCCCCACAAAGAATTCTGTTAGACTGTTATGAGCCAGGAAGTTTTTGAGGCTATTCTATCACTGAGAGTTAATTTTGTTCCATCCATGACCAAGAGCTATTTAGGCAGTCATCTTGTGAATGCATACCACCAGGAATAAAGGAGGCCAACTGGGACAGGGGGAATGGATCCCTTCAGGTCCATGATCCCAAGTGACAGTGAGCCAGAAAAGTGATTTTCATGTAGAAAGAACATTAACAGAGATACCAAACAGATAAATACATTTTCCAACATCTCCTTCTGCTCCTACATACCCTCTGGCAGCAATATTCATAAAATACAGACTTTCTAAAACCCAGGTGGCAGGAGAAAGAACAAAGGGAGAAGCAGGGAGCTTTGGACCATCTACAAACTAGATCATCATTCTCAGAAAAACCTACATTCCCGAGAGCAGGCACTGGTTTCTGCGACTATTTTGTGTCTGTGTGAGTGTGAGTTTGAGTGTATGTGTCCTTGGTATCTAGCACATTTCCTTATACCTAAAAGGTGCATAATATATATCTTGTTAAATTAGATTGGTTGAAGACTTAGATAGCATTACCGCATAACAGATGCTGCAGGTGAGAGAGTGTGATGAATGATTTACTAAAAAGTGAGGAGGGATACGCTTTATATCCAAATTCCTTTGGTTTCCATACCTCTTTTCATACCTAACATTGAAAAAAGGGGCATCATAAAAAGCTTGCTATAAAAATTAATCATATTTTACAACAATAAAAAGCAAGCATGTGTGATGCTATGTAGTCACAAAGCACCAGCAAGCTCCTAAATTAGGCTTTCTTGTACATGTTAAAATTTTGACATTTAAAACCAAAGGTAATAAATTTAGTATGTTCCCTAACTCTTTGCACGGCAATGCTCAGTTTTGTTGACCTGAGAGCTGACACTCAGGGAATGTCATTGCTAATCACCACACGTGTAAATTACTAGGAGAGGTGTCAGAATTGCATCTATTACTAACCTCAAGTGATAAACACATCAAGAGCCAAACTTCTCTTCAAACTCCCATTTTAGCTCCATCTCCACGCCCATGTTTCAAAGCTCACAAATGTATAAACTGCCAGGTGAACCTGTGAAATCTAATCCTTTTACGCTAACATTTGACAATTTTTTTTAACCTAAGAAACAAATTTCCAGGTGAAAATAAATTTTGAGAAAGGAGAGATTGTAGAAATCAACATCTGGCCTCAGATACTTACTAGTTATGTGACCTTGGGCAAGTCATCTAACTTCTGTTTACCTAGGAGGAAGCTAGGCCTTAATCCACTGGAGAAGGAAATGGCAAACCACTCTAGATCTTTGCCAAGAAAATCCCATGGACAATGTGACTCAGGGGCTAGTGAAGAGCTGGACTGAAAAATTGAACAACAAACCCCTAGATCTTCTTATGGATAGATACTGAGATCATTTCTTTATGGAAGCTGTTGGATCAGCCATATATACACATACACACATATATACATATACATATGTATGCATGTATGTGTGTGTATATATATATATATATATATATATATATATATATACACACACACACACATATACACACAGATAGATAGAGAGAGAGAGAGCGAGAGAGAGAGATAGATAGATGTAATTCGACTGGCCAAAACAATGGAGTCCTTTTTTCTATAACTTTATCAAGTATTCCAAAGACAATGTTGAATAGATGGTATGGCATTGTGGGCAAAGAACCTAAACAATTTACCAGTCTTTTCCCTTGCATTCTGAGGCTTACAATGTTTTCAGGAGGATAGTCTCTTCTTCCAGAATTCCTTGGAATTTGTGCTGATACAGCCATGAAAAGGAGAATTGAGGTGAGTCTCGATATGCTTTGGGAGGCAAGAAGCACTAGACTTTCAGCCACATACCAGGCACAGGAAAGGAAAATACAGGATAAGACATAAGAATGAGGGCAAAAGTTCAAACCCAGTTCCGCTGATTCCAAAAACAGCATTCTTTCTACCACTCCCTTTATTTCCTTTATGTCTTTTTAAGTGTTTCCATCATTTTTCATACTTTGTAAAGGGCCTACATGCGCATTAGGTTCATTTTTAGCCCTGTAACAACCTTGAGAAGTTGACAAGATGAGGATTATCCAGATAGATGGACTTTAGAAATGACTGAACCCTAGCTTCCATTTCACAGATGAGAAGACCAAGTTAGAGTGTGGGGTAGTGACTTGCCCAAGGTCATAAAGATAGTAAGGGGCAGGGTACAGATTCACACCCAGGTCCTCTGATCCCAAACCCAATGTGTGTTTGACTCCCCTTCACTAAGTGGCCTAGGTGAGATCCGAACCCACGTTTTCTACCCTAACTAAACAGAGGCACAGAGATCAATGCCTTGAATGATATCTCAAACAAAAATAAGTCATAGAACCAGGCCTCCTGCTATCTGCCAATCCAATTAGATCTATACCCTGTACCAAGCAGTAATTGGTAAACAAACTCCAAATACCCCCAGCTCCTAATCTGTCTGAGAAACTGCAACAAGGAAAGAGTAGAAATCCTTCCCACAGCTGGAAATTCCAACTTACCTGGGCAAGAGGAAGGTCCTGTGATTTCATAGGTATAGAAAACTCTCTCTAATAATGCAGGTCAGCACCTTCTCTGCAATTTATGCTCTTAGAGAGTATTCTGGAGGTATTGAGGGGTTGTGACTTGCCCAAGGTTACATAGCCAGTACACATCAGAGCGAGGGATTGAACCCAGATCTGCCTGGGTCCAAGGCTGGCTCTTTCCCCACTGTAACACACTGCCTCCCATTTGGGAAGGAATAGAGAGAAATATACTTGTATCTATGTGCCACTAAAACAGTTGTTCTAAAGCTGGCATACTTCATTGTGAAAACAGAAAAATAAATCAGTCAGCCTAGCTGTTCAGCCTCATAAAGATCAAAAAGTGGGCAGAATGATCCTTCTTTGGTCTTTTTCCCTGGGGAACACAACCCACCATTGCCCCCAAATCACTGGCTACCTTGGCCAAACATGCTAAAGTCAAATGAGAGAGCTATAGGGGAGAAGGCAGAAACATCCGACTCTAGGATTATTGCTTTACGTCCAGTTTTAATGATTCTCCTACTTTCATAAGCCTTCTCTAGAATCATCCCAGTCAATGCAAAATGAGTAGTAACTTTACAGAAGAGAAACAGGGGGAAGAAGGAAGGTGGGTAGAGATATACAGCCCAGTGCCCTGTGTTGGTAAGCAAAATGGGCTCCTTAGCACTTAGTTCAACAAGTGCCCTTGAAGAGTTTGACTTTTGTCTGCTTTGAGTAATTCAGTGTATTTCATTGAGTCTTACTAAGTGCTAAGCCCCAGGCCCAAACCCCTATGTAGGTGTGGATTGGCAACCAAGGTGGGGCCCAAGGTGGGGCTAACTCCAGGGAGGGCCTAGTTTACATGTCTGGGAGAGCAGAGTCTTTTAGACCACGTGGGTTTAAGTCCTCCTCTTTGTGACGATTCTAGGTCACGTGGGTGACTCGCATGTGTGACTCACCCCTGACCCTGAAAAAGATATAAAACCAGGGGTTGGCCTCCTCTTCCTTGGAGCTCTTCCCCACAGCAGTGGTGGCGTGAGTGACTCTGGGCCAGCCCTTGTTCTGAGCTCCCGGGCTGAACCTAGATGTTGGTAACTATGAATCTGTACTTGGTCTGTCTGCTGATGTTTGTAATTTGTTTGTAATTTGCTCTGAAGTTCAGTGTGCTCATCTCTTCCCCTGAACTAAGTGAATGATATTTGTATGTTGAATTAAAGTAAGCTTGTCAACCCCTTTAACCTTGCTTTCCTTAGTTAAGCAGATCAAAAGAACCTGTGCTGTTGGCAGCTTTCTGGGTGCTGGCTGTGGGTAGATCTTACACCCCCACAGAAGCTGCTAGCTGGATTGTGGAAACATGCCCTAACCACAAAGGAAGTCAGGGACTTTCTCCCATGGACTTTATTCAGAAGTCATTCCTCAAATCCATTCAAGCTGGAAAGAAAGAGGGAGGAAGGAAGGAAGGAAGGAAGGAAATGAGGAAAGAAGGAAGGAAGGAAGGAAAGAAGGAAGGGAGAAAGGGAGGGAGGAAGGAGAAAAAAAATAAACAACCAACTTCTTTCAACACTTTAAAAACATTCTGCATGGAGGGATGTCACACAGTAAATACTGTCAAATAACATTTACTTCCAAAGCTCAGATTAATCAGGAATGACTTGACTTGGCTAGGTCTTCCTCCAATTGGTGTGCAAGCTGATTTCATCTTTCATGGTGCCAAAAGAAAATGATCATGGTCCTAACCAAGTAATTCAATATCCTGGTTTCCCAGTCCCATTCTAGCTTGGCAAAGCAATAGCTACTGGGTTCCTGTCTAGTGAAAGTCAGAAGAAAGTCTTGGGTAGCCAAAGGAGAAGCTAAGAAAGAAACACACACACACACACACTCCCAGGACTTCAGAAAAGATACAAAGGTTCTCTTTGGGTCAGCACCCACTCCAGCCGTAACTTATGAGCCCCCACAAATGTGTTTCCCTTTACGAACTAGCAAGGGTAGACATTCATTGAAAGCAAAAGGCATTGAATCAAACAGCAGAATAAACACCAAAAACGATTACTCCAAGCACATATGTGGCACACTCTCCTCCAGGTTATCTCATTTCTGCTGAGGAACACAAACACACAAAAATTACCCAGACCATCTATGAGCCAGCGAGACATATGGAAGGCAAATGAAGTCATCAGAGCAAACGGTTTACCAAGATTTTGCTCAAGGCACAGCGTTATTCTTTGTCACAAAGAACTGTGGCACAGTACAGGAAGTTGGAAAACTCACAACAGTGCATACAAGAGTAAGTGTAAGATTCATCTAATTCAAGAGAAACTAGTAAACATGTGATTTTCCTGTGTTAAATTACATATAATTTGTAGCACATGTAGCTGAAACTCAGGAAAACCACTTCATTAATGGGTTTAGAAGGGAAGGTTGTCACCTGCAACACAATTCATGCACTAACGTCTACTGAAAATAAACATTTTTCAAGTTTCTTAAACATCATAGTGGCTCATTTCTAGCTGTGCCAAGATGAGAGCTAGCCCTCCCACCTCCTAAGACTTCCCCAAACCAGGTCTCCAAACCTTTGCTCTGTATTCATGTATATCTGCTGCAGCAACTGATCCAACATATTTATTGATTCAACATTACCACTTCCATTTGGGTAACCAAGAGAAGAAGCCAATCTTTAATGACTCCAGCTACATTTCACAATAGACTCCAAAGGACACATGACATCATTTGCTAAAATGACCCAATCCAAGATTGAATGCATCCCGAGCCATCCATAATTGCTTAACCTTTGCTATGCTTCTCCCCATTATTTATGTACTATCATATGCATGAATGTATATCAGCCATATTTACACTTGGCAGCTACTTTTGAGAATGCATTATTCAATTGGAATTGAAAGCTTTTTAAGATCATTTCCTGACCAAACGGACATAAACGAAGGACAGAAAAATATGTTAGCTTAAAAATGATGAATAAATACCTATTAGACTTTGAAGTGGTCTCCAAACAGTCTAAAGAAAAACTTGTTATTCCAGTTATTTAAAATTATACCAGACAAGCCGTATGTGAAATTGAATTGAAAAGACTCACAGCTAAAAATGTCAGAAATCACCTTATCTCATCTCCAAAAATATTTGTTGACTATTGGCTAGAACAGCTGAAAAAGTATTATACTAAAATGAAAAACTCAAACAAGGAAGGTGCTCACATAGGGGTCAAAAGAAGTGATACAAGGACACTCTCAAGGTCTCTCCAAAGAACTATGGAATCAATGGCGTGACATGGAAGATCCTGGCAAAGAACTGCCCAGAATGGCATGCCCACATCAAAGAAGGTACTGTGCTCTATGAGGGGAGAACATCTCCATAGGTCGAAAGAAATATGAGATGCATAGATCTAGAAACATCTTCACCCCAAATGTTCACATGGACTGTTTGTGCCTAACCTGTGGTAGAATATTTTGAGTTTATATTGGTTTGATCAGCCACAGTCAGACGCACTATACCTTGTCCTCTTCTTTAAGAATGAAGGACAACAACCATTATCATACTAATATCAGAGCCCACCTAAATACAGGTAGGAAGAGCTGGGCTTTGACAACACAACCAGACAGATCAAGGTTAAGTATAGAGAAAAACTTCTACAATGCTGGTCATTGAACACCAGAGTAAGTTACAAAAGGATCCTACACAATTCAATGACATGTCTTTAACTTTTTTTAAAGTTAATAAGCCTATAACTATATGTATATATGTATGTAAGTATATATACACATATATGTGTGTGTGTGTATGTGTGTGTGTGTACATGCATTTAATGTACACAGGTGTGTATAGGGGTATAGGTGTATGTGCATGCATTTACATAAAGGCAGCTATATGTCACAACAGATAGTGTGCCAGGTCTAGAGTCAGGAGGAAATGAGTTCAAATCTGGTCTTAGATATTTACTAGCTACGTGACCCTGGACAAGTCATTTAATCTATTTGCCCCAGTTCACTCATCTATAAAATGATCTGGAGAAGGCAATGCCAAACTACTCCAGTATCTTTGCCAAGAAAACCCCAAATAGGGTCACATATATTCATATGTGTATACATACATATAGACATATATAAGTTCATGTATCTATATATATATATATATTTGTACGTGTATATACATACATCAGCATACACACATGTATATAGGCAAGTATATATGCATACGTGCATCCTCACATATATGTGCGTGCACACACACATATATACACATACATAAATGTATGTATCATACCATTAACCTTGTCCTTCAGGAGTTAGTAATCTAATAGCTTGGAAAGACATAGACACAAACCACTTTGATACAAAGGGAAGAGGAATAAATAGAAAAGAAAAGAATAGGCAAAGTGCTGGGAGAACTTGAGAAGGGAGGCAGCACTTTTCTAAGCTCTCTGCCATGCTAGGCACCCAAGGAATGGTCGGACATCTCCCCTTAGGCCTCTTGTCAGCCTCTCAGCTCTATGTGCCCTGATGCTTTGGCCCTTGGCTCAAAGGAGGCACTGATTTGCGACTCATTTACTCTTATTCACAAATATGGCATTTAATTTCCTTTTATTTCAAATCTTTATCAGGAACGTTTTGCTCAGGAAGAAGTATGTCTACAATTCATAAATTAATGTAAATTTCAAGTTATTAAAGTTCAAATGAACAGTTTTATTGCACGTTGAGTTTTTTATTCAGGTTGAAACTTTTTCAAGAGGCAATTTGGTCAAAATGTAGAGAGCGCAAAGCAGTTAAGATTCTATAATTTCATCAGTGTAGAGATTTCCCGGATCCCCATTTAGACCTTATGGTTTTTGAAACTTGTTGTTGTTCAGTTGTTTTCAGTCATGTCTGACTCTTTGTGACCCATTCTGGGGTTTTCTCGGCAAAGCTACTGGATCAGTTTGAAATTTCCTTCTCCAGCTCATTTTACAGATGAGGCAACTGAGGCAAGCAGGGTTGAGTGACTTACCCAAGGTCACACAGCTAGGAAATTTCTGAGTCTGGATTTTAACTTTTGACTCTAGGTCAGGCATTCTATCCCAGCTGTCTCCTAGGAAAACAGAGGTTAAATGATCTGCCCCGGGTCATGCAGCTAGTAAACTCTATCCAGGAGACCACCTAGCTGCTGGAACTTGCCTCAAGTCAAATGATTTTCCCAGCACCAACCAGCTAGATGCTATCTGAGGTAGGGCTGTAATGCAAGCTTTCTGTTAGTAATACTGCATGGTGGATAGAGTGCTGGATTTTATTTTATTTTTTAAAGACTGGGTCTCTCTAGTTCATCTAGGCTGGAAACATGGAGGTCTGCTAACAGGCCTGGCCTGGGAGTTCTCTGTTTCTGGACTGATTTGTGCCTTCTTAGACACCTTAGTGCACTACCTCCCGCTCCACACTTGGTCCCGGGGATCACCATATTAATGTCGAACGCAACATGGACAGTCAAATAGCTTTAGCCACAGCAGCTCAGAACTCCTAAGCTCAAGAGATCCACCAAGCTTAGCCTTCCTGGTAGTTGGGATTATAAGCAAGGGCTATCATGCCCAGCTAAGTGCTGGATTTGAAAGCAGAAAGCCCTGGGTTATAATTCCATGTAAGACACTCATGTGATGTTAATATGATTAAAGACCTTCCCCTACCATTAATCCCCTTAATTGGCCTCAGGTGGAGCTAGTTAAGGGAAGCTTGATTAGGGGAGGCTTGTTTCTAGGAAGGCCCACACCCTTTTGCTAATTAGGTCATGGGAGGTGTGAAGCCCTTGGGCCCTAAAAATATACTTAGAGGGTAGCCATTAAGCACAGAACTGCAAAGGCTGTCAGAACTGCAGGAAGAGAGGATGCAGGCAAGCAGATAACTAGGATTTGTGAGTGAGTGTTTATGGGAAGGCACCAGCAGAGGGAAAGGTGACAGGATGTCTTGGCTCCCTACTATGATATCGTGTTTTAATTTCCTTGCCGTTATAATGAAGTGGACTTACTGGTTTGGGGATATAATTGCTGCTATGTCGAATTGGAGTTTTTGGTTTGGGGACTTGAGCCTCTGGTGTCTGAATAAATGTTTTACTTCTTCTGCCTTCTAGATGGAGAGTCTCTTACATTCTTCGATACAGAATTAACAGGCATATTCATGGTCACTATCAATATGGTGACACTTGCCTTACAGTTACAACTCACTACTTGTTGTTTCTCCTTCATCCTTGAAGAGGACCATGACATTGGGAAGGTGATGCCATGACTTGTTAGTGAATTGGATTTAAGTGAGGGAGGGCTTTGCAAAGTCACCAGCCTCATGTTCTCTTCCAGAGCTATCTGAATCCAGTAGCAAGACAAAGATCAGAATGACTAGAGATAGCCCCAGATGCAGTGGGAAACCATGGCCTTTTTAAGCTAAGGTCTTTCCCTGGTCTCAGTTTGAGTGGGGCAACACCTGTTTAGTGATTAAGGCTAGGTAAGAAATGAGGCAAAAAGTGACATGCATATATATATATATACACACATACATATATGCATGTGCATGTGTATACTTGTATTTATGTATATACATACATACAAATACGCATATATGTATGTGCGTATGTGTGTGTGTATGTATGTGTTGTTGGCCAATCAGTGAGTGCCAAAGTGTTTGGTTAAGGCATGGTCCTTAAGAAAGAAATCTAGCCTGTAAATCCCAAGATATCTTGCAAGGTTTTGCCTGTGGGTACTCTGCCCAAAGGAATGTAAATTTTGACGCACTAGCTATGGGATTCCGGACGAGTCATTATGCTCCATTTTTTCTTCTGTAAAATGAATATAAAAATAACGCCTACCTCACAGAGATGTTGTAAAGTTCAAATGAGGCAATGTAGGCAAAGCATCATAGAAACTGCTTCTATTGAATTATTATTTTTCATTCAGGTATAGTACCCCACTCCCCCACCCAAAATACCATACAGCCCCCCACGTGCACATGAATTTGCGCAAGACATCTATACTGATCTAGATGTCATCTGACTAAAGAAAACTGGTCAAAGTTTGTGCTCACGGACATAAAATCCATATATTAAAAATTATGAGAAATTATTAGAAGTACAGTATATACATGTCCTTTAAGACTTATGTTCAAGTCTAAAGAAATGGATCTTGGCAGTTCTCCCTAGTTCTCGGGCCTGTTTAACAGAAATTAATTTTAAAATGAAATCAGTTGAAAGTGAAATAAAAGTGGTATTATTTATAGCCCAAGCTTGTTCTTCAGTAATTATTGAAGGTGACACAGGTCTCTTTTATCCAAGGGAATTGGACTTTTTTTGATCGATTGTCTTCCTTTCTCATGAAAAGCCACAATGATATGAATGGTTTTTGCTGCAATTCTAGGCTTGATGGTGCTTTATCATGGATATCTTGGTGGACTAAATAGTGTGGGAGACAACAGCACATAAATTCAGAGTAATAAGTATATCTGAGATAGAAAGAAAGTGAAAAGAGGTTAATGTCTCCCAACTCCTGACCCGAACTTCTGACAGATTAATTAACAAAGACTTAATGATCCATCTTGAAGCAGGACCTTGTCTTCTCCTTCCAAAATCATGGCCACCTTTGAAGGATGTCTTCTTTGGAAGGAGCCATTTGGCACCAGAGGAACAATTAATGCCAGCTGAAGTGAAGGTAAGGAAGCCTCTGGATAAGGCAGTCTCAGATTTACTTTTTCTGTTCCGATCCAAACAAGTCAGACAGAGTTATTGTCTCCCTTCTCGTTAGATTAGATGATGGTTAGACCTTTCAAGGTCAACCTGGGCTTCTGCCTATGCGATCTACCATTGCTGAAATAACCTTCCTCATGCATAAGCTATTACCTCTGGAGTCACAAGTCAGACTCTTCAATTGGGTCTTCACACATTTCCAAGGATTCCATCTAACCCTGACTCCATTCTCAAATGGATCTGTGATCTCACTAAGATGGCTTCTCCAACTAACGATGCAATCAATCAAAAAGCACAATTGACTAGCAATTATTAAGCTCCTACTATGTGTCAGCCATGGCCAACTAGGTGGTAAAGTCGATAGAGTGCCATGCTTGGAGTCATCTTTGTGAGTTCAAATATGACCTCAGACACTTACCAGCGTGACTCTGGGCAAGTCACTTAACCTTATTTGCCTCACTTTCCTAGTCTATAAAATGAGCTGGAGAGGGAAATGGCGAACTACTGTAGTATCTTTGCCAAGAAAATCTCCAATGGTGTCATGAAGAGCTGGATGCAACTGAAATAATTGAACAACAACAACAAATGTGTCAGACACTGTGCTGGATACCAGGAATTTAAATATAAGGGTAAAATAATCTCAAAGGGCTGACTATTAGAGAGGAAAGGATGCATACAGTCAAGTAACTATAAATTATAGGGATAGAGACCAGACGTATGGTTCATTGGTAGAGGGATATCCAAGATGAGGAGAATCCCTCTACCCATGCATATTGGCACATGCTCCCTTCTCTGAAAACTAAAGTCTTTAAAGAGTTGTCCAGGGCACTGACTTTTCTAAGGTCACTCAGTCAATGTGTGTTAGAGGCAGGATTTGAACCCAGGTCTTTCTGACTCTGAGGTGGGATCTTTAGACCCTATACCAAACAGAAAATATATACAAAAGGAAATAAAATGAAATTTCAGTATGAGGACACTGGCAACTGGGGAAGTTGGGAAACTCCCAATCACAACCCACTGATCTCCTCTGATTGACTGTTGTTCACATCCCTACCAGAAATCCTTCCCAATGGAATGCACCCAACATGCATGAATCCTTCCCCTCATCCTCATGATGTTCTGCACGGTGGGGCTACCAATGGAGCAAGTGGACTCTTCATGGGTCATCCCCTATTCTCAGTATTCAAACAGCCCTCATCCAGTCCAAACATAAGTCTCCTATAAAACCTTTGAGTCACTTCTGTCAATGTTATGCCCAGTCTTGTGTCGTAGTCAAATAATCATGATCCCATGATCCCTATGCTCCCTCTCCACGGACAACTGGCTACCTGAAACCTTAATGCTTTAAAGATCAAAGCCACATACCTTCATTAAAAGAATACTTTTGTTAAAATTGAATTGGAGGGGCAGCAAAGTGGCATGATAGAGCACCATCCCTAGAGTCAGGAGGAACTGAGTTCAAATCTGACCTCAGATACTTACTAGCTGTGTGACCCTGGGCAAGTCACTTAACCCCAAGTGCCTCCAAAATAAAAGGGTAAATAAAGTTGGCCTTTGTTTCAGGGAGAAGCTACAAGGTTTATTAGGCAAAAGAACAATAGAAGATTTAAGAGAAGAATGGAACTGGTTCATCAAGGGGTCAAGATTTTGGGAAGGGAAGAGCATGTAATCAGGATAGGAGTGTTACTTTGGGACAGAACTGTGGGGTAGGAGGCTTGGAGTTCACACTGAGGGCAAAGAACAGTGTTAGGGCTTATAAGACTAGAGAAAGATAAAATGATAAAAGATTATGATCAGATAAAAAATTTTGGAGTTCTTGAATATACAGATGAACATATAAATACACATATATATGTGATACGCATGTAGGTGATGACAAGATCAAGAGTTTGACCATCCTGGTATGTAGTTGGGATGGAGTAGGAGAGTATATCAATAGACTGAGGGACCAGGAATCCAGGAGATTTGAAGGAATATCAACAAGAATGAGGACAGATACAGTGGAAATTTGGTAGTCAGACACTAAATTCATTGAGAAAAAAAAAATGGAGAATGGCCTAGGCGGTTGGCATATAATGGTCAGCAAGATCTTGATCTGGTGATGACCATGGATTGAATGAACCTGAAATGAATGATGAAGGTGGAGAGTTTGGTAATTGCCATGGAGAGCAAAGGGCAATACAACTCTGCTACCCTGCTCAGTGAGTCGGGGGGATGAGAGAAGTTGCAACCAGGATTAGGAAGAGTGGTCAGTGATGCCATGCCATCAGGAGGAAGCCTGGTCTCAGGAAGAAACAAGCAAGGAGGATGTTTAAGATTAGGAGAATTTTATTAATTATGGAGTAGATATTTGAGAAGGCATTGGAAAGGGCTGGATAGACCTGGAGGGGGGCATCAGATGAGGACGATAAAAGTAGTAGGGAAGGAGGGAGCAGATAGCTGGGCTTGGGGAGGAGGGTTTGTTCTTTGGCAGTCAGTATCCCTGGGATGGGGAAAATGAGAGGGGGATAGAGAGAGAGGAATGTGCTAACTCCTGAAGAATAAGTCCCCTGCAGAGCAGCAGTGGATGAGAAGAGGCCTGCTGAGGAAGGCAGGTGATTAGGAGGTTCTAGGTGACCTCGAGGTCATGGTAACTGGGGCCTCAGGAAGCCCCATAGCAAGCACAGGCGGGAACAGAGATCCCTTTCTCCTTAACGATTCCCTGTTTGTGATGCATTTCAGCCTACTCCCACCTACCATGTAACCCCTCAGTTCCCCAGGGGATGGACAATCTCTTTCCATTCTCAAGAAATTATGATCAGAAGAGAAAATCAAAACCAACACATGTTTAATATTAGCAGAATGTAAACTCCTTGAAGGCAGGGCCTTTTTTTTTTTGTTTTGTCTTTTACACCATTGCTTGACTGATGGGAAGGGCTTAATAAATGCACGTCAAATTGAAAAAATAAAATTAAAATTAAAAAAAACAGGCCCTTCCATGTAGGGTATTTAACTTTGTCTCTACTCTAAGGAAAAAGTCGACATCACTTTCTCATCTTTCCAGTATTGTTCCCCATGAAGACTGACACAAGAAATAGCATGAGGGAAAAGAGATAGTAGCAAACAAGCAGTGACCTTCACTAAGAAATCGGGCCTGGGATAATGTCAGGTAATCCGGAGCTCTCTCAGGAAGACACAGGGTGAGGGAGGCAGGGTGGGGAGGAAGGGGAAAGGGAATGGTGTTATTTATCGAGGACAACACTCAGAACAATTTTATGGCTCTTTAGGGATTCCAGAGCTTTTAAAGGAGCCATTATTATTTGGAATCCCTCCAGAAAGCACTAAGTACTAAATATAGCACCTGTACGAGGCTAAGTCAAATCACCTGTTTATTACCCAGAGTGATGAAAACCATTTAATAAAATATTACCAACCCGGGTGGGGAAATACGACCAGCTTCTTCACCTACGGGGAGAAGCTTAGAGGGAAATGGGAAGAGGAAGCCTGAGAAGAAGAAAACAGGGGAAAAGAAAGGAGAGGAGAGAAGAGGAGAGGACAGAGAAGAAGGAAGAGGGAAGAGAAGAGGCATGTAATGAGAGAAACAAAGCTAGAGAGGACGGTGGTTTTATGAATTAGAAACTTCAGCTTTTTATTAGACCAAAGTACCAGACCTCCATGGCACAAAGGCTACATAGCAGCCTGTAAATCATTACCGGAGTCTTCCACCCCGGGAGCTCAAGTGAAAGGTTCTTAGGCTGCTAACTGAAATGACCCAGCTCTACACGGGGTCATTTCCCAGAGGCCAGAATGCTAACTATGTCGTCATTGTTTCATTAGCACAAACATTTCCCCTACCTGTAAAAGAAATAAAAAAAGGGATTGAATTTCTAAAAGCCTGCCGATTTCATGTCATCGAGCTGCTTTTATTAACGCAGTGCCCAGGACATCCAAATAGAAATACTCAGATAGTCCTAGGGATGTGCCATCTCATAGATGAGGGTGTTTCCTTTCAAGGATGAATATCTCAACTTCTCTCCGCCTGCCCATTCATGCTCTGCATCACCACAAGGAGGCGCCATCCAACGCGGTGGGAGCCTGGCTGGCTTTCTCTCAACGATACCAAATGGTCCATGCATCAGTTACTCAGGTGGGCCGACTTTCCCTCTCCTCCATTTCTCTGATGACAGACTTTTCTTTAGCTGCTCTGGGTTGCAGTCTGCTCACCTCTACCATGAGCTTCTCTCTCCATGGTCCTGTGGGTGATTTTCAACTTTAATTTCTGGAGTTGCTGAAGATCAGAAAAGTTACCAATAATTTCCAACTGTAGACCTCCCCTTTTGATGGATTGATCTCAGTCATTACCAAAAGTCATTTGGGGTTGTCATTAAAGTCATTGCCAAATGAATCTGTTCTTCATTAGACATTTGATCATTTGGCAAATTGTAACAGGCTACTGGAAATAGAACAGCAGCTAACATTTATACAGAGCTTTAAGGTTTGCAAAGCTCTTTGCAAATGTCATCTAGTTTTATCCTTAACAGCCAACCTGGGAGGTAGGTGTTATCATTACCTTCTATTTTTCAGTGGAGGAAACTGAGTTAAATAGAGGTTAAGTGACTTGCCCAGGGTCATATAGCAAGTAAGCATATCTGAAGCAACATTCAAACTTACATCTTTCTGAGTCAGGCCACTGCGGCATCTCACTGCCCAGAAGGAATTCTTGTTGCTGTTTGATAATGGGAACCGAGATTTTCTATTAGCATGGAGTGTAGGTACAGAATATGAAGGTGTTGGAAAAAGCTTCAGTCCAAGCCAGACTTCAAAAGAATCCCCCTATAACAAACCTGCTAAGTGGCTGTGAAGCCTCTGTGTGAAGACCTCCAAATCTAGGAGTGTGGGGGGAAGGGGAGGCACTGAGCAATTTCACTGAGCCTCCCAACTCTGTGGACTAGATATTCTTGGTATTTTTGTCCTTTTCACACAAAGGCTACAAAGCTCCAAGAAGTTAAATGGTTTGCCCGTGGTGTTTGAGGTTAAATTCAAACCCAGCTCTTCCTGACTGTCAAGTGCAGTCTGTGATCTGAGATGATGCCATACTTTGTTAATGTTAGACAGAAAATCCTCTGTGAGGAAGTATCATGGTGTAGTAGATAGAGAATTGGCCTCAGAGCCAGGAAGGCAAGTCAACAAGGCAGCTTGCATTTATTAATCACCTACCATGTGCCAGGCATTGTGTTAAGTGTTGGGGACACAAAGACAAGCAAAATAAATGACAGCTCCTGCCCTCAAGGAGCTTATGAAGACATATAAAAGGATGCTGAAAAGTGGAGGGTTAGGAGGAGAAGGTATCCTTGTCTTGGCATAGAGGTGGAAGTCTGGAGAGTCAGAAGGAGAGGCATGAGAAGAATGAAGGCAAGCTGGCCTGGGCCCCTCCCCAAATACTGGACTCAGGAATGGGAGAAAGGGGCACCATGATAAAGGTATTTTCCATGGTGAGAAGAAAGCAGGGACAGATGGATATTCCAGGTAGAGGGAGTCTCAGGCACTGAGTTCCAGGGAAACACTGAAGCTGGTGTATGGTCCTTAAATCTGGGAATCTGGGAAAAACTGAATTTGTTTCCTGTTTCTGACACACACTGGCTATGTGGCCCTGGGCCTAGCTCAATGGTGTTCAACTCAAATGCAAACAGGAGCTCCTCAATCATAATAAGCATCCCTGCATTTTGACATAGATAACCTATGTTTTTTCTGTTTTTAAATTATTTTGTTAAGTATTTCCCAGTCACAAGTTAATTTGGCTTGGGCCACTCTTGGGAGCGCTGTTGTCCTCATGCTGCATGTCTGAATATCAGACTATAAATTAAGGTTAGGCACCAACATGCATTAGTAGAGGGAATAGCCTTCCTGGGGAGTTCTCTATGCTAATGAAATCACAGGTCTATTCCCTATACTTAAATACGATTTGGAGAGGGAGAAGGGAACTAGATCAAAGACTGCCTCCTCCAAGATGCCTTCGTTTTCTCAGCTCCGCTGTCTCTTGCTGCCTGCACCCCTCCCTGGGCACTTAGCCTCCACTACTATGGTACCATTACTCTTCCAGCTTTACATTGTTTGGCTAACTGGTTATGGCTTACCCCTGCTAGCCAGTCAGCACTGTGAGGGCAGATCAGAAAGATGCCTTTTCAAAATTGCACAGCACACAATAATCCCTTAATAAGGGCAGCTAGATGGAGCAATGGATAGAGTGTCAGGTCTGGTGTCAGGAAGACTCATGTTCACGAGTACAAATCTGGCCTAAGAAACTTACTACCTGTGTGACAATGGGCAAGTCATTTAATCCCATTTGCCTCAGTTTCCTCATCTGCAAAATGAGCTGGAAAAGGAAATGCAAACCATTCAAGCCTCTTTGCCAAGAAAACCCCAAATTGGGTCACAACTAGATTTAAGTGACTTAACAACAACAATCTCTTAATAAATATTGGTCATAGTACTGAGTACAATAGGGGTGAGTTAAAGAACAGACTTGTAATTTTACTGGTATTATGAACTTCTAAGTGATAAAATTATGACTGGCACCTTCTCTATATCTTATGGCCTTCTAGAGTTACTTGGAGCATTAACAGGTTAAGTAACTTGTTCAGGGTCCCAAAGTCAGTATGTGTCAGAAGTGGTGAACCTAGCCTTCCTGGCTCTAAGGTAGTCTCTCTATTCCCTACTAGACCACGTTGCTTCTCAGAAAATAAGCAAAACAGAAATAATACAAAATAGTCTTTCTTCATCTCATTCATGTTATTTCAGCTTTGGGTGGGGGGAGTAAAGTGGACTGGGAGGCAGGGACAGACATACTTTTTGTAAGTAGGAGCGTATAACTGTTGCAAGTAAAATTGGAATTCCTTAAAGACGTTAATTCCTTCAGAAGAAGGTGGATATGGCCTGTGTATATACTGAGTATTCCGCATTTCTTTCTTGCCATTTAATTCGGGGTAAAGCAAAATGTTCAGGACTAGAATTTTAAGTATTAGCTTAATAACCTTTATCCAACTCATTTCTGAATGATTTTCTCCCTCTCTGGAGAGACATCTAATGTCAAAAAGCAGTATTAAGGTGAGTCATGGTTACTAAAGAGGCCCAAGGAAGGCACATGACAGAATTATTAATTTTGGAAAAAAGATGAAATATTCCTTCCCCCATATTGATGCTCAGCTAACATGTCCATGAACTTTTCCAATGTGTTCTTATTTTCCAGAACCAACACACAATCTTAAGAAGCAGGGGGTAGGGTAGATAAAGAGTTGCTCTTAGAGTCTCAAAGACCTGGGGTCTAAGCCTCACTTTTGTCTCGTCCCGTTTGTTAAGTCACTTAACCTCAGTGCCCCAGGCAACTCTGTAAGACTCCATATGTCATAGACAAGTTGTTGATTTGAACCAATGGAGTGAGTTTCCATGCCAAGAGTACCCTTCATAGCGGAAATCACACATTTTTACTGAGATCCCCATATAGCCAGTAATGACTTCCAGGAAGGTAGAGATTTGGAAGAAACAATTTTGGAATGGGGGAAACTGAGAGGGGATCTTATTGTCAAAACCCAAGAAAGAAAGAAAAAGTGGAAATCTATTTTTAAAAATAATAATCACCACTATTTTTTTCCCAAGAAAGAAAATCTTTTATGTTAAATCTTTGCCCCTCCTTCAGAATTCATAAAGGGTTGCAGGTGAGGACAGATGTGCAGACTTTACAATATTATCATCTAGAGGATGAAATTTTAAAAGTCAGGCAAACATTAAACATTATTATGAAATATAAACACTAACTTGCATTTTGTTGTTGTTCGGTTGTTTCCAATTCTTTGCGACCTCATTTTGGGTTTTCTTGTCAGAGATACTGGAGTGGTTTTTTATTTCCTTCTCCAGCTCATTTTACAGATGAGGAAACTGAGGCAAACAAGGTGAAGTGACTTGCCCAGGGTCACACAGCTAATAAGTGTCTGAGGCCAGATTTGAACTCGGAAAGAAGAGTCTTTCTGATCCCAAGGCCAATGCTCCACCAACTGGCATTTACAAAATGCTTTGACAGTTGGTAGAGCGCCTCATGCCAAGTCATTTATTCTCACAAGAGCCCTGTGAAATGGCACCTCAGCATTATCCCCATTTTATGGGTGAGGAAAGCTGGTTAAGTTACTTGTCCATGGCTGCACAAATGAGATGAGAAGGCCATGTCTCCACTGACTCCACACCTAGCACACTCTCCCCTCTACTCTGTGACTCTCAAATGGCTCCATGGACCCAGTGCTATGATCTGACGTCAGGAAGGTTTGGGTTCAAATCTCACTTCTGAAACTTAGTAGCTGATGCGTCACTTAATCACTCTGACTCTCACTTTCCTCATTTGTAAAATGAGAAAAATACCTGTACTGGCCACTTCACAGCACTTCTGTGAGGCTCAGAGGCGATAACAAACAGAGAGGGCGCTCTGCAAACGAAAGCACTAGCAGAATGTTGGATGGGCTGCCATGTGGAGAGTCTAAGGGAGGGCCAATCTGTGACCTCCTCTGACATCTGATACAATGTCAAGAGTAGGAAAAGGAGGTCCACAGAATGTTGGGCGCGCATGGATGAGTGGCAATCCGAATCACGGAGGGGAGTGTCCACATTAATGAGATCACAGACCCACTGGCATTTTGGAGCCTAAATACCAATTATTATTCAAATACTTCTCCTGAGGGAGTGTCTAGGTCCCAGGAAACAAAATGTCTATTAGTTCTACAGCTGATTTTGAGCAGCTGCTTAGGGTCCGTTGTGAGTCCCAGTCACTCCGCCAGCTCGCTGGATGGAGCCTGTGTGAATTCATGGGCTACCAACTGACTACTAAATATCACATGTAAAAGGCTGCTGCCCCTTCTCAGTGCCCTTAGGATCCACCTTAACATTCTTTTTAAATCATAATTCTCTTGGCTCGTACACCATCCCCTCGGATCTCCTTCCCTCATCAGCATCTCACTGAAAGAACTCAGTTTATCAGCTCAATGAATTTATTACATTGAAAATAAAAGTAAAGTCCAGTGGGAACACCATGTGGTTGAACAGGACCACTCCCAACAAAGCTAAATTTTCAAATCCCTAACCTCAATCTTTAGTATCTGGTCCCTCCATCTCATACCAGGTACAGATGCTCCCAAAGGCCTTGGCAGAAAGAACTACTCTCTTTATTGTCAAAATAGGGAAGGGGAGCTCAACCAATACGCCTGCCTTTGTAGAAAATGTGCCCAACCTAGCCAATCTATTTTCTGGCCCTGGAAAATGCTCTCCCCACACACACACTTACACTGTCAGATGCTTCCTTTGTACCGTCTGTGAAGCACCCCAAGAGGATAAGCCAGTCAGAAAAAGCAAATGTTGTAAAAACACCACATGTGACCTTTTAAAAGGGCCACCAGGGAGTGCGACATCAGCAAGACTTCTGGCAAACATCTTTTAATGCAGTCCTCTCCCCTCCCAACAGGGCTCTTCAGCCCCTCACTTCCCTCTCTCTTAGGCATCTAAAAATCTGGAAATCCGCAGGATAAACAGGTACCTACTGCACAGACAACTGCCATAGCAAGGGTTACATCACGAGTCAAGGAGAGGGATAAAGACTAGACCTGTGATTTCACTCAGCGAGGCCTCCTGGAAGAGGGAACTCCCTCTATCAATGCTGGTTGCCACCCCCTCTACAATGTTGTCTAGAGCACCGAGAAGTTCCCTTCCTTGCTCATCACCCAGTGTCAGAGCTGGGACTCAAACTCAGCTCTTGCTGGCTCTAAAGCCAGCTACCTCTCCACTAAATTTCATGATTTAATTTGAAATAAATCAATCCTACTCAGTAGAAGATATAGCATATCAAGGGCTCAGCTTCACCACGTACTTGCATGACCGCAATTCAATTCAAAAGGACTCCTACCAAGTGTGTGGTACTGTGCTCTGCCTGGAGAAGATTGGAAGCCCTTGTCTTCAAGAACCACATGATCTACAAATACACAGATTAGTCAACACACATTAAAACATCCCATGAAGTACCTGGAGGGGTGAATACCACCCTCAGACAACTTTCTTTCTATTCCCACTCAGGTACAGGACACAAAAAGATACTAATGTTGCTTTGTGCGCTTAAATGGATTTCCTGGCTTCCTTCGAGTCTCAGCTAAAATCTCACCTTCTACAAGAAACCTTTCCTGATGCCCCTTAATGCTTCTCCCATTTATCCTGTCTACATCATAGTAACCTATTATAATAATAATAGCGCTCCTATAGTTCTTTAAAGTTTGCAAAGTGCTTTTAAAAAATCATCTCATTTTATCCTTTATATTGGGTCTTCTACAGTTGTCCGTGTGTTGTCTACCCCTTTAGATCGTGAGCTCCTTGAGGCAGGCGCTGCTTCTGTCTTTCTTTGTATCCCCCATGTTTAGCACCATGCCTAGCATGGGGCAGGTGCCTAATAAATGCTGGCTGGTTGGGCTTAGCTTAACAAAAATAGCTGAGGGCATAGGACACGGGGACAATTTTCTGCCGTTATAAAGGAATGGTTGTTTTATTCGATTTTTGCCATCAACCACTGTTTAAATCCATTTCCGCATGGTTCTCCTAATGAGCCCCACGGGATGACAACGATTTGATGAATGAGAAATGTAATATGTAAAATAAAATACTTTGTTCCACACTACTGCCCTTAATATCACACGTGGCCCCCAAAGGAGCAAGTCACTGATCATTCCCTCTTCAACATTTTCCTTCCTTCAGGGCGGAAGTATCATGGGCTAAAATGGTGTTATCTAGAATATTTTTCTTCAGGCCTAATTTTTTTCCTTGATCCACCTCAGTTACTGGGAAATGATTTTCCTTAGCTCTTCCTTAGGAATCTACATGTTGACAAATTTGAAATAAACCCTTCAGGGAGGGTTAGACCTATCGGTCTTTGTCAACACGACAGGCCGACGATCAGTAGCTGGTTTTACTGCTGAATTTCTAGGTCACGTTTGTTGTTGCCATTGAGACCACAGGGTAAATAAACTTAGCTTATGAAAATTTGGGTCTTTTCTTTCTGCTTCGAAGATCATTTGCAATCACACCAAAAATAGAGTGGGAGAGAAAAGTGGGTGAGCCCATTACTGCCGATGCTAAAGAAAGCCTTCGCAGCTGAGAGCTAACCTGAGAGAGGAAGGGGAAAGAGGCAGCCGCAGGACAGCAGGGCTTGCAGGCAGCTGCTCAGGACCTAGTTTCAAGTAATGGTGGTCTTCTCAGATCTGTCTCTGGAGACTAAAATTGACCATACATACGCTTGGCTGCCCTTCAGATGCACGTGTACAGTTGTGTGTATGTGTAGGATGTGTAAGTAAAATCCATCAAGTTCTTTTACAAAATAAATAAAATCAAATGTCTCAAAAATATTATAGAAAATTATTGTAGATGAATCCCATAGGATGTGCTAGTTAGAAAGCTGGGAGTTTGGCATACAGGGTATCTCCTTCAGTAAGGAAATGTTCTTTGGTGATGTCAAGTCATAGAGTTTAGAATGAGTAGAAGTGAATAAAGGATTTTGTCCTAGTTACAATTCCTCTTTTAAAAAAAATCCTCTCCATGTTCTCTCCAACATTATATGGATTGGATGTAAGAAGAAGAACATGGCAATGTCCACATAGTAGAAAATGTAAGTAATATAAAAACAAAAGATAGCAATAAAATTTTATGTAAAAAACCTGACTCTTAGGTAATTTATTTAAAAGTTTAACTAATATGCTTTGTTTCTACAATACAAAGATTTCTAGATTACTCTGACTCTGTGAGAAGTCTCTTATATCAAAGTAAACCAATTATGTGAGAGGGAAAAAACAAGGAAAGCAGGAAGGAAGGAGGGAGGGAGGGATAGGGGAAGGAAGGAAGGAAAGAAGAAAGGAAGGAAGGGAGGGAGGATTTAATTAAGCATTTACTTTATGCCAAGCACCTGGCTAAATGCCAGAGGTTCAAATGCAAACCAAATGAAAGACAAAATATTAAAACTAGTGATACAGTGATATCCTCTTCAAGTGCAACATTCCACATCTGTGGCATTGCCGCCTCTTTATTTTTAATTATTTTTTTAATTACTAGAAATCTATTTTCTCATCCTCTCACCCCTGCACCATAACAAAAAAAGAAAAGAAAAAAAATCCTTGTAACAAATATTTATAGTCAAGCAAAACAAAGTCTCTCATTGGCTGTATACAGATTAGATAGATCATTACACACTCTCTCTATATACATACATATGTACACACATATTTCTCATTCTCCATATACATGTAATATAAATCTATCACTGCTCTGCCAGGAGGTGGATAATGTGCTTCCTCTTTGGTCTTCAGAATGTGAATGGTCACTTTATCGATCATAATTTTGACAGCTTTCAATGCTGTTCTTTTATAAATTTTTCTCCTGCTTATATTCATTTCATTCATCAGTTTATTAATGCTCACAATTGTATATGTTTATAATACCGATGTTATAGTACAAATTGGTCTGGTTCCACTCATTTCACTTGGCATCAATTCATACAACTTTTTGTCTTTCTGAAATCTTCTATTTCTTCATTTCTTACAGTACAATAAATAGTACTGCATCATAACCATATAGCACAACTTAATAAGCTATTTCTCAGCTGATGGATAGTTTGTTGTTCTAGTTTGCTTGCTACCTTGTAAATATTTTTGTCTTATATGCATGTAGAACCTTTTCCTCTTTCTTTGATTGCTTTGGGGCACAGGCCCATACGTGGTTTGACTAGGACAAAGGGCACATGCTATTTAGTAATTTTGTGCATAATTCCAAATTGCTTTCCAGAATGGTGGGACCTATTCATAGATTCACCAATAACGCATCCATGTGCCTCTTTCTCCACAGTCCCTCTAACACTTATCATTTTCCATTTTTGGAATTTTATCAATTTGATGGGTATAAGGTGAAATCTCAGAACTATCTTAATTTGCATTTGTGAAATTAACAATAATTTGGAGCATTTTTTCATATAGCTACGGATAACCCCAGTTTCTTCCCTTGAGAACTGTCCATTCATATCCATAGAGTATTTATCATTTATTAAATACTTGATAATTGTTTCTTTGTGCCTTTCCATGGGCAGTAGTACTTCATCTTAGGATTTTGAGATGTAGCCAGCCTTAAGAGTGGTTGAAATGAATCGGATCAATGGCTGTGGGGAATTATCCATGCACATATGTGTGTGTGTGTGTGTATGTATATATATATATATATACATATATGTGTGTACATATATGTATGTGTATATGTATGTGTATGTATATGTGTGTACACAGGTTTGTACACCAACAATACAATACAACAAAATACAAACATTTACTGTGTGATTAATATTTGACTGAGGCTGCCTGATGTAACACACGTAGAATGAGGAGGACTTAAATTCACATCTGTTCTCTGATATTAGCTAGGCAAGTCACTTAACCTCACTCCCAAGGACTACTAAGTCACACTCTTAATAACAGAACTTTCCTGTTTACAGCACTTCTGGTTAAATAAGACAAAAAGAGACAGAGACAGAGAGAGAGAGAGAGAGAGAGAGAAAGAGAGAGAGAGAGAGAGAGAGAGAGAGAGATCAATGGATGGATAGATAAATGAATAAAATTTATTCAAACACAAATGAAATATTCAATCAATAAACATTTATGAAGTACTTTCTATGTGCTAAGCACTGAGAATACAAAGAAATGCAAAAGCAGTCCCTGCTTTCAAAGAGCTTGCCTTCTAACAGGGGATGCCAAGTCAATATGCTAGGTAACCTTTGAAGGGCAGGTACTAGCACCTGGTCGGGGAACAGACAGAGCAGATGAAAAATAGCTTCCTGTAAGGTGGTATTTCAGCTAAATATTAAAGGAAAACAGAGATTCTAAGAGGTGGAGAGGAGGAAAGAAAATACTTTTAGCCCGGGAGATAGGAGATGGAATGGCATATGCAAATAACAGTAAATAGGTCAGTATATCTTGATCATGGAATGCTTAGAGAAGAATAAAATGTAAATGACTGGGGAGTAAGGAGAGGGCAGATTATGAAGATCTTTAAATAGCAAAGGACTTCATATTTGATCCTAGAGATAACAGGAATTTATTGAGATGGAGAGGAGGAGGCAGTAACATGGGCAGACACACATTTTGAAAATGTCAAACTAAAGTGGAGAGAGCTCCTGCAAAAAGTTACCTGATGTTGATGAAATGACATGTTTTCCGAGGTGATAGGCAAAGTTGATCCAAAGATAAGTGTATACAAACACACATATATGTATATACACATATGTATATATGTCATCTGTATGCATGTGTGTATGTATGTTATATATGTACACACATGTATGTATATGCATATATGTGTGTGTGTATACACCCTACCTACTATATCCTGCCAGTAGAATGTAAACCCTCAGGAAGCTTCCATTCCACTGGTAGGATACAGGATTTAGAATCAGACCTTCAAATACAACTCTAGTGACTCTCTGCATGGTCACTGTCATGTCCTCTGACATCTTCCTAAAGGCTTCACTTTCCTCCTCTGCCAGATGAGGAGGGTTGACTCAAGGATTCTATGAACATAAACACAGATAAGTGAATACCAGGTAATTTAGGGAATGAGAGTATGCTAGCCAGTGAGGAGGGTGGCAGGGAGTCATAGAAATGGGAAAGCCCTTTCATGCAGTACTGAATGCTCAAAAAAGTTACAATTATCTTATACATTGACTGAGAGAGATGAATGGATGATTTTCTGGGTGAACTAATCCTTGACCCTGCTCTTCTACTCTGAAGAGAAGAATGGGACACTAAACACCATCCCAACAGTAACACAGATTATGAAAGACCAAGAAGCATCCGAACCACCAAGAAATAGCTAATATTCATACCTGAAGTGGCAAAGACAAAGACATAATCAGAAGGTAATGAAAATGCTCAGTTTCAATAAGCGAGGAATGTCAAGGTCATACCTCCTTCATGCCCATCTCCACCCCCAACACATTCTGCTGTTCTTTCCGAAGTTTTCTCCATAAAACCCATCTCTCTCACCCTCTCGCCTGCTACTGTATTCTCAGAAAAAGAGAATGCTGTTCAAATGAGACCCTTTTCAGAAAATCGAATACTGTTTGTAGGCCAGCACAATCGCCTTAATCATACTCATTCTACGTTCGATGCTAGCTTAACGGGCTCAGCATCTGGTGGTGATACACACCCAATCCACACCACAGAGCTCATTTCACATACAGCAGGACTGACCTAGGACAAGGCAGCGGATGATGGCTTCATTAGAAGTCAATGTGCCCCAGCTCCGCTGCTGCGTTATTTTTATTCTAATTGGACATTTACTGTGAGGAGGAAGGTGTCATTATTTCTATTAACCACTGCCTTATTCCACTCCCTCAAAGGCCTCCTGTCTTTTGAGAGCTTTGTTTTTTCAACTAAATGGAATTTTGGCTGGCGAACGGTACCCGCATGCGGGATGAACGGATGCTGGTCCTCTGCTGTGACGTGGCCTTATTGGATGCTGTCCACCGATCCAAAAAAAAAAAAATCTTCCCTAAGCAAGCACCATGTGCACAGCACTGTAGGAGATTCAAAAGGGGACAAAATAGGCAGTGTTTTCAAGGGGTTAACTCTAACTGTGGAAATAGAGCTCAGACACATGAAATAGTAAAAGCCTCCAGCCCAGCACCGTATCTCATCCTTGGTTCCTACCCCTACTGCCTAATTACTTCCTGGGATAATCTTTTGCTGAGCTTGCTTAGACCCCATTCACTAAATGTCAGGGATTTCAGAAAAACAGTGAATCATGGAATTTCAGAACTGGAATGGATTTTAACATCCCCTACCTGAATAAGAATACCCCCTGGCAATCTACCTTACAAATGGTTATCCAGTGTCGGCCTGAAGACTTCCAGTGATGGGGAGCCCACTACCTCCTGGGATGGTCCATCCTACTTGGGCACAGCTCTGATAATTACAAAGTATAAATCTGCCTCCCTTGCTGCTGGTTTCACCCTGTAGGGACAAGCAGAACATATCCAATATTTCTTCCCTGTGACAGCTTATCAAATACCCGAAAGCAACTCTTCCTGAGTTCGTTATTCCTCCAGCTGGACGCCCTCTTTCCTGTTACAGCTGTTAGTTTCTCTCTGACCCTTCTCAGATAAGGGTAGCCCGTCCCTGAATCACAGAATTTTAGACTTACCAATCCCTGTACAAAGGGAATCCTTACTAGAACGTATCTGAGATCTGGTCACCTTGCCCCTGCTTGAAAACCTAAAAGTAAGGAAAACATAGCACCGCTAGAGAAAGTAGCTAGTGGTGCAGTGGTTAGAGCTCTGGGTCCGGAGTCACTTGCCAGCAAGTCACTTAACCTCTGTCTGTCTGTAAAATGGTGACAATGATAGGACCTACCTCCCACAGTTACTGTGAGGATCAGCTGAGATAACACTTGTCAAAAGCACTTAGGAGAGTACCTGGCACATAGTAGGCCCTCAAACATCTGCTTATTCCCTCCCTCCTCCCTTCCCCTTCCTCCAGCCAAGGCAGTCTGTTCCCGCCTTTGGGCCCCTCTCATTGGGACGGAAGATTGTTTGCTTGGCTTTTCCCCAACATCAAACTGAAGCTGTTTTTTTTGCAAGTTCAGTCATTGTTGCCGGCTTCACCCTCTGGAGCCTCAGAATAAATCTAATCCACGTCCTCATGCCCAGCCATCACGTACCCAAGTCCTCAATAACCACGCCCAGGGGCTCCCACTGATCCTCACTGGGCTGGAGCCCCAGGCCCTTCCCAGTCCTGGCTGCCTCAGCAGGGATGCTCTCTGGCTTAATGATGTCCTTCTTCAACTGTGGCTATAAAATTACCCAGGAGGCCGTGGGCTGGGAGAAAAGAGTTCTGAGTTCAGCTTCAGACGATTCTCACTTCATCATCGCCACTTGCTACCTGGATGACAGTGGGCAAACTATTTCATCTCTCTGGGCCTCAGTTTTGTTGTCTGTAAAATGAGGGGGCTGGGCTGCTTAGCTTCTGAGATCTCTCTGAAGAGTAGTAGTGGCATTCACCTCATGGGGTTATCGTGAAGATCACATGAGCTCCTCCCACCCTGGCCAACAATTTATCCACTATACGATCCTGTACCCATGGTGTTAAGGGCAGCTAGGCAGTGAAGTGGATAGAGTCCCAAGCCTGGAGTCAAGAAGACTCATCTTCCTGAGTTCAAATCCAGCCTCAGACACGTACTAGCTTTGTGACCCTGGGCAAGTCACTTAACTCTGCTTCTGTAAAATGAGCTGGAGAAGGAAATGGCAAACCATGCCAGAATCTTTGCCAAGGAAACCCCACAACGGATCACAGAGAGTCAGACATGACTGAAAAAGAACTGAACGGCAAAACCTCACGCTGTTAATTATACTTAATATTGAATATTTAACTCTCTTCATATTGGACCATACACAAGCAGCTATTCTGTACCAGACACAATCCCAGGTACTTAAAAAATGAAACAAAGCCCCAATTTCAACTACAGCCTTCTTTATTTCTCAGCCTGTTTGGTAGGTTCCAGGTAACATTGAGAAGGAGGGGATGGCTTTTGCTTTCTGTACATCAAGTACACGTTCCCATTTATCCGGGCTTTGATGTGTCACCGCCAAACACAATGATGACTGGAATAAGGGAAAGGGGCAGAGCTTCCATTAAAGAGCTTCCCTATAAATTGTGATGTGGGTTGAGGCCACAGAGATACGGAACTATGCTGAGTGAAGCCCACAATTCCCAGAATCACCAGCAGTAACCTACCAAGGCATTTACAAGAAAAGATAAGAGTTATGAGCATTTCTTATGGGAGCCAAAAAAGGTAAGAGAAATGGGGGAAGAGAGACGGGAAGGGAGCTGAACAAATTATGCTACATAGATTGAGAGGTAAAGACTGGGGCAGTGGATGGAGATGCTATCTTGGAGTAAGGACTCAGAGCAAAGAAGACAGCCATTCAGAGTTATCTCTGATATTTACTACTGGTGCATCCCTGGGCATTTAACTTCTCTTTGGTAATACAGGGTATAATAATGGTCCCAGTCTCACAGTGTTGTAATGAAGACCAAATGCGATAACCAAAAAGTATGTTGAAAATCTAAAAGTGTTAGATATTATTACAGTTTCAATGGAATATCGTTACACCATCAGATAGGACAAACACGAAGAATTCAAGGAACATGGAAAGCCCTGCATGATGTGATACAGAGCAAGGAAAGCAGAACCGAGAAAACAAGATACAGGGTGGCTGCCATAACATAAGCTAAAACAACATTCAATGTAAGCCAGAGTCACGTTAATGGCAATGCATGATCTTGGAGAGGGGGAGGACTATGAGCTTGAAATGTTGTAAATACTATCAGATACAGTCTCACAATCAGTTGATTTTGCTTAATTGTTTGATTTTTTTCCTTTATAATCAAGAGGTTAAAATGGAGGTGATATATCTGGAAATGGCTGTGGTTTAAAAAACACAAACCATCAATAAAACTAAAAAAAAGATAGATTTACCGAGTTCCCAAGTAAACACATACAGAGATTATGCTGGTGTGTATACATTTAAAGATGAAGGAGTTTATTACACAGTATAGTTTTTTTTTTCCTACTCTCTAATTGTGCTGGGGTCTTTGCTTTTCCTCTTCTATGCACCCAACACTAATAATCATTTAAACTGTATATATCAAAGGTATTTAATAAGTAATGCATTATATTTGGCTCCTGGGATTAATATTGTTACTCAATGATGCTAAACAGACGGCTACATTTGTACACTGCTGAGAAAGAGGAACAGAAGCAGAGAAGCCATATTTGGGAGGAAGAGATGAATGCCTAACCTTGGAATTGCATATAAATGGGGTGGTTCAGAGATAAAAAAGGAATTGAGGTTTGGCTCTCTGGGAAATATGGCCTCTCACCACCCTGACCAAAGATACTCAATTGTATTCCGTCTTAGGATTTCTTTTTCAGTTTACTGAACCATGAAGACAACGGTAGAAAAGAGGAAGAAGATACTACCCCTAACTATATTTTCCTTGAGGGTACCCTAGGGCACAACAAGGGCATTTCTGGAGTAGGGGAATAGACCATGGGAGCAACATTCTCTTAAATATTCCTCATGAGTGTCCTAGAATTAAATAAAATCTATACCTACCCGTCTTCCTTTCTGGCCCATTACAGCTGAGTATGATTAATGGAATAATAAATATAAGTTTACAGAGGCTGGCTTGCAACCTTACGGAAATTAGAAAATTGGGACGTAGTTTTAGCCCTGCCACAAACTAGCCAGGTAAACCTGGGGAAGGCGGGTCTCTTCTCTAGGTCTTAGTCTCCTCCTCTGCACCAGTCAAAGAGAGGACTTGATGATTTCCAAGGTCCCATCTCATCCTGACATTCTATTAGTCTATGTTGCCAATTAGGATAAGGGGCAAAGGCTTATTATTACAATAATTGCTAGCATTTATAGGTTTGCAAAACACTTTACAAATATTAGATCATTTTATCCTCACAACCATCTGGGCTTGCAGGTGTGAATATTATCTGCATTTTACAGAGGAAGAAACTGGAGAGGTTAGGTGACTTTCTCAGAGTCACAAAGCAGTAAGTGTCTGAGGGGAGATCTGACTCAGGTCATCCTAACCCCAGGTCCAGCGTTGTATCTACTGTGCCACTAGCTGGCTCTAAGGCTTTCCAGAGTGCAACCTTTAATAATCATAATAATTTTTATTATATCTAATATAAACATATATATATAATTACAATGTGATAATAATTATGATGTGAGGTAGATTCTAGACTTAGAGACCATCTCATTCAACCCCCTCATTTTATTGATGAGAAACCTAAAATATGAACAGATTGAATAATTTGCCCAAGAACCACCAGGTTATAAGGTTCAAAGCTTGAATTTGAACTCAGGTTCTCTTGTTAAATTCTTCTTACTTTCCCATGCTGCTCATGATTATTACTACTGTTCAACGCTGCATTATAATATGTACCAACCTGCTTCAATTGCTTTGCATCCAGCATTCTAGGCTGGTCACGCCATTCTAGGATTCCGTAGCAAGCAATAAACAAAGGACACTTGCTGGGATTGGATGATTTGTTCTGACATTTTGAAAATTGCTTCATTGCCAGAAGTCAATTCCGACAACTTCAAGCACTTTTCCGCCTCTAAACCTAACAACTCAGTAACGCTACCCACTCATCTCACCCTGAGCAAGTGGAGTCATCCAGTGTGAAGCAACAGCCTTCTTTACCAATTTCATTTCTTTATCTAACATATAAGAAATGGCTCATTATTGTCAGAGACATTGAGGAAGAACAGAGGTTGAATGCATGGTGGTGAGAAGGAGGAGATACCCGGTGAAGGTGTTGACCCACTCTAGGATACCATAGTGTTCTCACTGTTTTGAGAGTGCCTCTCTACTGTCAACTGGACCAAACCAGCCTCTAAGCTGGGGATGGCCAGAGCCAAACAGAGCAGGTTAGAGACGGAAGAGTCAGGAATCAAACAGAAGTTTAATTTCAGAGTAGGGAAAGGGTCAGCCAGCAAGGAGGCAGATTAGACACATGTGTCGGGGCCCCACGCCTAGTGGGAAGGCCTGAGGCAGTGTGGGGAGATCTCAATACTTATACCAATGGCTAAGAAGTAAGCTGTAGCCAGGACAGTGAGGAGTAACAGCAACAATAAGGCAACTTTGATTCATAGCAGGGCTTCGTGACTGGAACATGGGCACTTGTCCTGTGCCTGTCTGAGCTCAGAGACCGCCTGATGCTGGTGTCAAAGCAATACAATAATTATATGATTTGGCCAGAGGGTGGGCACAAAGGATTGTTGTTATGCCAAGCTCAGGGCACACACTGCTTGCTGGGCCTTAGCACTGGAAAACAGGGTGTCTTCCAATATCTTGACACTGTGATATCATTCATTATTGAACTTCCAGTGATGAAACCCCCTTACCAATGTGGATTGACAACTGTTCAGTGAGTTAAAGCCCCAGTGGCCAGAGGCATTAGCATATTAAGCTGCCTGCCAAAGGGTAGCCAGTATGTGTCAGAGGTGGGGCTTAAATCCAGGTCTTCTCAACTCTGGAGGCTGGCTGGCTTTCTATCTACTCCTCACATTAAGGCCAGGTCAACATAGGAGATGGAATGAAGAATTAAGGCAGTTTTGCTCATAATTCAGATGATAATATAAGAAGAAATTATCTACATTGCCCAAAGTCACTGAATAACTGCCATCCTTCATACTTAGCCAGCCTATACCTAGTAGAACCTGGAGCAAAAATCTGTTTTTGAGGGACTAAAATCCATAATTCAATCCACGTCAATTCAGCAAGGGCTAATAAATATTCTTTATAACTATTAACAGGAGTTATGGGGGATGGAGGTTGGAGGGAATACAAAGACAAAAAATAAAAATAATATCTGCCCTCAATGAGCTTATAGTCTATGAAGGGGGAATTATACATTTGCTGTATAATATAACTACTAGGAAAAACAAGAAAGTTTTCTGAGAATAATTAGGTTTAGACCAACACCTTAAATCATATACCCAAATAAACTCAAAATGAACACATGAACTGAGGAGAATATTACACATTATACTGAGGGAAAACTACACAGGTACTTACTTCTTATACCATTAATGCTTACTGCTAGTGTGACTTTGGAAAAATCATAATCTCCTGGGGCTGAGGAAACCCTCAGTTGTAAAATGAGGTGGTTATACTAGAGGTCCCATCCAGATCTAAATCAATGATCTAATAAATAACAAAAATAACAAGAAATAATTTAAAAATTAAATCGATAAATTAATAAGGTTTCTGGGAATCAATCTACAAAGAATTACACAAATATACTTATAAAACTTATAAAATACTTATAAATACTTATATATATAAAAATATATATATTTATTATATATATATATATATAAACCTATATAAATACTTATAAAAGAAATAATGACAAATAATTTAGAATGATATTTATTGTTCATGGTTGGGCCAGGACAACATAATAAAAATGACAATACTAACTAAATTAATTTATAGATTTAATGCTTTAGTAATCAAACTACCCAGGGGTTTCTTTAATAGAGTCAGAAATAATAAGAAAATTCGTTTGAAGAAGCAAAAGATCTAGAAGATGCATGGAAATAATGAAAAATGGTAGGAATGAAGGGAGAGTAGGTATATCATTAAGGCAGAATTCATGATTTCAAAGATAACCATGAATATGCCTGAATGGTCTGGAACGGCAGGATGTAAGGAATTCTCTAAGTAGAAGGCAGAGGAGTTAAAGCATTTATTCAAGCTCCAAAATAGCAGACCCACGGACCAGTGTCCCCAGTTTGATATCCTGGCAAGAACCTTCCAAAAACAATATGCCCGTCTCACAATAGTGACCAGGAGGTTACAGAAAAATATTATGGCAGCAAGCCAAGCCATACTGGTGCTCCCCCCCCAATGCTAGGGCCCTCCAGTAAGAAGATTACCCACTGGCCTCAAGCCCTTGCTCAGCACTCTCCAGTTTTTTATGCATGAGGGCAGTCCTGCTTTTAGTGGCGCCTGCTGCCGCTGCCACTGCTTCCACTGCTGCCGCCACCGCCACTGCTTCTCCTTCTCCTCCCTCTACTACGTCTGTTGCCAAGCTACGTTCTCTCCTTTTATATAGTCGCCAGACATCATCCCATCGACTAGAACATTATCTGAGCGACCAGAACTCAGGTGCCTACCACTGGCTCCAGTCTTAGCCACTCCCCCTGGGACCCTGAGAGCCCTCCCCCTCTGCTCCCCAAGCCTATTCAAATGGGCAGGAAAGATCTTCTCATTTACTGATTGCCTTTACGCTAGGATTCCCAGACCTCAAAATCAATTACAAAGCAACAATCATCAAAGCCAAACTGTCAAACAGCAAAGTAAATCAAAGAAATGGGTGAATCAGATAATGAAATCCAATAAAACCATGTTCAATAGATTCCAAAATGTGACCTCCTTGAGGGGGTCCTCCTCATCTCACAAGAACTGCTGGGAAAATGAGAAAGTTGTCAGGGCCTAATTAGGTTCAGAGCAATACCTTAAATCATATACCCAAACAAACTCAAAAGGAACACATGAACATTAGAACATAACAGGTTATAAACATCAGAAAAGGTCATGATCAGGTACATTTCATAACTATGGTAAAAGAGAGAATTCTTAACCAAACAAGGGATAGAGGAAATCCCAACAAGTTTTCAGATCATTGAAAGCTTCTGGATGAATGAAAGTATGGTAGCTAAGATAAGGAAGGAAATGTTGCTAGGGATGGAAAAAAAATATTAAATATCTCTGATAGGTTTGTGATTCTGAGATAGAGAGGAAATTAACACAAATATAAGATGTTGAGAGCTATTCCCCAAAAGATATGTGGTACTAATAAACAGTACTCAGAATAACTTATTAACTATATGAAAAAAGTTACAAATCACTGATAATGATAGAAATGCCATTAAAACAACTTGGACATTTCATCTCATAGGGAGAAAATTGGCGAAGATGACCAAAGACAATAAATAATATATGTAACAATACATATTAGAGGCTTTGCAGGAAGACCACAACACTATTAGTAGGGTTAAGAAATGGTTAATTGTACTAGAAGATAATTTGGAATTATGTTAGAAGGAAAGCAACACAGGGCATGTTCATACCCTTTGATCCAGAGACTTCCCAAGGAGATCAAATACCAAATCATCATAAATAGAAAACATTTACAGTATCACTTCTTGTGATAGAAAAAAATCATAAACTTAATGAATGTTCATTAGTTGGGGAATGGCTAAAGAAAGGGAACATAAACAAAAGGAAATAAGATTGTATTATAAGAAATTATAAAATTCAGGAATTTGGAATGACATGAGAAGTCTTACATGAACTTGGATTGAGGGAAATAAGGGGAGTCAGGAAAATAACAAGATAAATGCAAGAGAAAAATTTTAATTGAGTGCGATGCAATCATAGTGACCAAGCTTAAAGTGTAAGGAAATAGACATGCCTCCTTTTGCTGAACTGGGCCTGGCCCTTGGGGTGAGGCATCATTACATCTGCTATCGGACTTGGATTTGATGGCCTGATTGCTTTTAACCCTAGAAGCCTCACTTCTATTGAAGGGAAGTGGGCATATTCAGAAATGAAGGTGATAGAAAAAAACAAAAATCAATAAAACTTCAAATGCATACATACTCACAGAGACAGAAAACCAAAAAGTAATTTGGTGCTAGATTTCCACCCAATACAACTTCCCCGCATGGAAGCAGGTAACACAGCTCCCATACATCTATGATGCCAGAGAAACCTAAAAATAGCAGCAGATTAAATAAAGATCAAGAAATCCAATGAGATACTACAGCCAGTGACTTCTGCCATCCTGGTACTAAACAAAAGGCCAGCAAGAAGTCCATGAGCAATAGGAAGGAGGGACTGCCAGAGAAGCCAGCACCTATCTACACAGGCAAACAAACTAAGACACTCCCAGAATGCAACCCAAGATAGGTCAGAGACACTTGTAGCCTGCAATACCTTTAGCACTCACATAGGAAAGCCTCCAGGTAGTTAAAAATGCAGTGTGGCCTTGGAAGCACACAAGAGCAGCAGTTACCTATGGGATTGCAGCAGTCACAATGGAACCACCCAGGCCAATGGGGTCCAAGGAACTGAGCGTTCCGTCCTGAAGACTCGACGTTCTGAACCTCAAAGCCCCAGATAGACCTAAAAACTACTAGTGTTTTTAACATGGACATACACCCAGGAGGTGGAAGTCACCACAGAAAACCAGATGACCCAAAGTTAAGCAACTCCACCCAAAAACACATCAGGGTACAGAGCCCAGCCCTGACACAAAGACTCATTTCAGAAACCAAAGCTGAAGAGAGGAATAAAGAGAAGACACTCAATCTATGCTATAAAGCCAATATTGTAAAAACCTAACAATTCTGATCTCTTTAAGGATCAACCACGATTCCAGAGGGCTCGTGTTGAAGCAGGCCTCTCCTCTCATGACAGAGAGATGACAGACTAATACATAGAATGAAAAGTGCATTTGTGGACATGGGCAAAGTGAGAGTTTGTATTATAGATCTGAAGATATCCAATATCAAAAGATATTACTGTGCTTATATGAAACAAGGATTTTTTCATTCTTTCCTTTCTTCCTTCTTTCTTCCCTTCTCTCTTCCTTTCTTCCTTTTCCTTTTCTTTGTATTCCTTCTCTTTTTCTTCTCTCCTTTCTTCCCTTTTCTCTTCTTCCTTCTTTCCTTTCTCTTCCTTCTCTCCTCCCTCTTTCTTCCCTTTTGTCCTTCTCTCTCTCTCTCTCTCTCTCTCTCTCTCTCTCTCTCTCTCCAGTAGAAGGGACAAAAAGAAATACAAACAATAGAAAAGAGATTAAAAATACATTTAAAAAAGAATTATTATAGATCCAAAGATATCCAAAAAGCCAACCTCAATGAAAGAGTCATACTACAGCTGTGAGCACTGGCTCAAAGAGAAGAAAATGGGTTTTCCAAAAGAACTGCATGAATAAATAGAATAAATTAACCAAAAGATTTTTAAATGAAATAAAAGGTCTAAAGGATAGAATTGGGGTAGAATAAATATACCTTAAGACAGAAAATGGAGAGACTTACCTAAGTAACAGAATCCCTAAAATTAGAATAAACCAAACAAGTTTATCACTACGAGAAACAGGAAGAAAATATCTGAACACAAAAGACTGAAACAATTGAGGAAAAGGCAAAGTATCTATTATTCTCCTCCCCCACCCCCCCAAAAAAACCAAACCCAGAAAATAGGCCAATATGTAATTTAAGACTCTTTGGATTCTCTGAAAACTACAATTAAAAATATTTGGCACAGTATTTCAAGAAATCATAAATAAAAACTTTCCAGATGCATTAGAACCAAAAGGAAAAGTAAAGAGAGAAAGAATGCAATGATCGCCTCCTAAAAGAAACTCCATAAGGAAAAGTACCAGGAATATCATTGCCAAAATGTAGAGCTTCCATATCAAAGAGAAAAAAAATATTGCAAGCAGCCAGAAAGTGTAAGTTCCAAGGAACCACAGCAAGGATTCTATAAGACAGGCCAGCTTCTATTAAAAGTAAGGGCAGATTTTGGAATACAATAATCCATAGGGTACAAGACAGAGGCTTACAACCAAGAATAACTTATTGCAAAGCTGAGTATAATACTACAGGAGGGAAAAAAAACCATGGACCTTGAAGGGAATAGAAGACTTTCAAGCCAGCCTGCCTGATGAAAAGACCAGAGCTGAGTAAGAGCTTTGAAATGCAAGCAGAAGGGTCATGAGAAACCTTGAAAGGTATATTTATGCACACAATTCAAAAGAGACGTACAGTGATGAAGGGCTAACGTTCTAATGGGAGAAAAGAAACAAGTGTCCCTTCACCACCTTAATGTCTTCACAAAGGAATTAAGAGAGGTGAATAAGAAAAACAGAGTGCTTAGGAATGTTCTGAGAACTTAAAAAAGAGAAATAAAAGGGATTGTAAAATGAATACCCTACTGTAGGAAGGAGGCTAAAGGGGGTGGGACTTGACATTTCTCATAATTTCGGGGTGTTAGAAGAATGTATAACCATGGAGGAAGAAGTAGAAGGGGCAGGCAACAAGTGAACCACATTTTTATGTGAACATAGAGGACTGGAAATACACTCATAAAACAAAGAATTTACTGCAGAAACACATTAAACACAACATGTAAACAGGCAAGGACGGGGAGAGATTAAGAGTGAGGACAGTACCAGGGAGTAAAGAGTTGCAAGTAAAAGAAATAAAATAAAAACAAACTTTTTGATACTGAAAGGGGAATTAAAATTGAAGAAAAGAAGAAACCAAACCAAACCAAAAAAAGACTATGAACTATGAGAGTTTCCATAAAATGGGAAATGGTTGATGAACTGTGGAATGAGAATGTATACTATTGAGTCACAAGAAATATCAGAAAAGCTGACTTGTAGGGTTACTGGGAAACAGGAACCAAGGCAGAGAATCAGGAGGAGTATATACATGGCCAACAGCACTCAGAGAAAACTATCTGCAAAAGACTTAAGAACTGTAATCACTGCCATGATGACGCACATCTCCAGAGCATGTATGATGAAGCATGTTCCACATCTCCTGACACACAGGTGGTGGACTGAAGGTGCTCATTTGCAAGATATTCTTTCCCTGGTTTTTTGGGGGGTAAGGGGGGAGAAAGTTTGTCAGTGTGATGCCATAAAGAAAGAAAAGAAACAAAAAGGGGAAGACCAGTAAAAACAGCCCAGAGAAGAACAGAAGGGAGTTCACAGTCAGGACAGGTTTGAAAGTAATGGGTTGAATGTAGTGGTTTTTTTTTTAAAAAAGCAGTTAGTTACTTAACAAGCATTTATGAAATACCTATCATGTGCCAAGCACTGGGCTAAATGCAGGAGATACAAAAAGGCAGGATACAGTCCCTGCCCTGGAGGAGTTCACAATCCAAGCATGGAGACAACAAGCAAATAAATATGTGCAAAGAAGCTATAAGCAGGAAAAGTAGGAAATAATTAACAGAGTGAAGGCACCAGAATTAAGAGGGGTTGTGGAAGGCTTCCTGTAGAAGATGGGATTTTACTTGGGACTTGAAGGAAGCCAGGGAAGGCAGGAGGCAGAGTTGAGGAGGGAGAGCCTTCCATACATGGGGGACAGCCAGAGAAAATGCCCAGAGCTGAGGAGATAGAGAATCTTACTTGTGGAACAATCAGAAAGCCAGTGTTGCTGGAATCGAAGAGTATGTATCGAGGAGTAAGATGTATGAAGATTGGAAAGGCAGGAGGGACACAATTATGGAGGACTTTGAATGCCAGAGTATGGAAAGGTATTGGGAAAAAAAGACATATAGTCTTACAGTGTTCCTCTTCCTATATGAATATTCTCCTGCTGGTGATAGGGGCAGGAGAGGTAGGTTAAGTACAGAATAAAAAAAAATAAAAGTTTTAAAATTGCAATAATTTGGGGCCCTAAGCTGAAAGGTCACCTCCTTAATATCTGTTGATTGGATAACTGAAAAGGAACAAGTTCTATTCATGGTTTATGGGTCGATGCTAATTTAAATCACCAAAGTGCCATTTCTGGATTGAATATTCTTACTCTCACTGATGAAAAAGAAAACAGCATTACAGGGCAAACACAGAGACCAAAAAGATTCTTAATCCACCAATCGACAGCTTTTGTTATGGGCCAACTATGTGTGCCAGGCACTTTACTAGAAGCTGGGGAGAGAAAGACAAAAGAGAACCATTTCTTGTCCTAAAGGAACTTATATGCTATAAGGAAGACAACAAGTGTATATGCAGATATATTAAAAGCACATACAAAGCAGAAGAGCAGTAGAGTTGGGAAAGAAAGCCAGCCAGGAATAATGGCACATTTTGTACAACAGGCTACCCGTGGCTGCTTGGGAGATCTCCTGCCCATTCATGCCTCGGCTTTCATCATTCATCGGTATGAATCGCCATCTTACAGGCTGGAGCATCGCTTTTTATGATCATGATGTACCTTGTTCACCTGAGGTTTTCCAGAAATAATATCAGCAAGCAGCAAGAGAATTTCTGAAGTGGAAGAGAAAATGTTTCAAACACTCTAGCAGAAATCTCCACGAAGCAGATACAATGGGCTTGTAGCATGGAGAAATAGCCAGGAGGAAATGATTTCACTTTTCTGATAGAGCACCAAAAAAAAAAAAAACCCACAATGGAAAAATCATTACATCCCAAAGAAAGGCATGAAAAATTGCCTTTTAGGCTGATCAGCCTAAAACATGCCCGAAGCAAATTTTTATGACCGTATTATAATCCCCTGAAATTTAGCCCTGAGAGTTAGCTGTGAAAATACAACTCCACCAGAGCAGCCTCATGCAGTGCCTAGAATGGTAGAAAATGGAAGCAAATAAACTTTAATCCTCTAGACAAGTTATTCCAGAATTGTAGAACCACTGAGTTAAAGGAGGAGACCTAGAAGTCATCCAATCGAATCCCATATCTAACCAAATACCTATGTGCCTATGTGCCTACCTGCTAAGTATGTCATAGAGGGAACACCTCCAATTGGGGATAGGGTGGGGGTGCGGGGGTGGAGGGCAGGGAAGTAGATGGAGGAACGAATCACCATCTAAGGCCACCCACATTCACAAATAAATGATAGTTTTACTTTAAAAATTATTAATATCTTGACCATTTTCATCTTTCGCCATCTGTGACAATTGGTTGTTAAAGCGATTTGGGGATGCAAGCTGAAAGGTCACCTCCTTAATATCTGTTGATTGAGTAACTGAAAAGGAACAAGTTCTATTCATGGTTTACGGGTCTGTGCTGATTTACATCACCCAGGTGGCATTTCTGGCACCTCAGGGTGGTTTCGATTTCCATTTCTCTCATTTGTATTGATCCAGAATATTCTTTCCTATGTATATATAGCTGTATGTAACTATATATGAAACTACATATGTACATATAACAAACACACACATATATGTGAGATTATATATGTAAATTAATACATAAATATGTATATGGGCTGCTAGGTGGTGCACCGGATAGAGTCCAGGTTGGCCTGGAGTCAGAAAGATGCATCTTCCTGAGTTCAAATCTGGCCTCAGACACTTACAAGCTATGTGACCCTGGTCAAGTCACTTAACTCTGTCTGCCTCTGTTTCCTCATCTGTAAAATGAGCTGGAGAAGCAAATGGCAAACCACTCCAGCATTTTTGCCAAGAAAACCCCAGATGGGGCCATGAAGAGTCAGACACAACTGAAACAACTGAACAACAATAGATGTAAGTATATTCATATGGATACAAATTTTTGTATGTAGTTATGGATGTTTTGCCATACTTTTTGTGAACTCTTTATATCCTTTGCCCACTTGGAATGGTAGTCATACAATTAATGAGTATAAAGTCCCCAGCATGACAGGGTCTCATTTGTGTGATTCATGATCTCTCAAAAGACATTATCCTAACAATCCACATAGGAAAAACCAAATGGCTGGGGAATCACTATTATCCAGACTATGGTATAGGGTAGGATGGGTTGCCCATAGGCCCATCAGTCCGAATATCCTAGGGAGGTATATGAAGAGAATGGCAGGACAAAAACTGAATAAGGGGAAGAGAGTAGGCTAGATTACATTAGTCGAAGCCACAGTAAGACTGGATTGGGACTCAGAGGACCTGGGTTTGCATCCCAATTCCACTTATTCTGTGACCTTGAGCAAAGTCTTAAAAACAACTTTGAGTGACTAAGTAATTTTGACTATTACAAATATCCGAATTAACTACAAAGTACATATGAGGGAAGGTACTTTCTGTATCCAGAGAAAGAACTGATAAATAGAAATAAGTATAGAATGGTTTTTACATATATACATATTTGTGTCTAGTGGTAGCCATCTCTAGGGCTGGGTAGGTGAGAGGAGGGTGGAAGCAAAGGGAAAAAAGTTACATGATTACTTTATTATATATTTAAAAGAAATAGCAAGTTGTATATAACAGATTTGCAGTTTCACGTAGAACCATCTTTTGCTATTCTACTATGTTACAGAAATGCTTGTTTGATTTCTTAAGTTCAGAATGAAATAATTTTTTAATAAAATCACCGAATCTTTTTAGGCCTCAGTTTCCTCATCTATACAATGAGGTCCTGGACGGCTTCCAAAGTCCTTGGCAGCTCCGGAGCTAGCTTTTTCTGGGTCCCATTTCAGTGCTCCTCTCAATGTACTTCATTGTCTTTTAAGCCAATTCAGTAGGAAAGTCCGAATCAGCATGCCCTTGCACAGAAGACCACCTATTTCAGCCCCATGCTAGACTGTGCGTGTCATCCTTCATTCTACATGGCCTCCTGTTGTTCTCAGATTATTTCATCTATATACATCTCATCTTTCCAAAAATTCTAGAAGTTCCAGAGGGTGGTGGTCATGGTGGGCAGCCCTGACAGTTTTCTTTCAGTGCCTATTATAGAGCTATGGGGCTATGCAGTAAAGCAGTAAGAATCCTAGCTTCACCTCTTATTATCTGCGCAATCCTGGGCAAGCCATTTCTCTGTCCCCGCCTCAGTTTTCTATTCTGTAAAATATGGAAAATGCTATTTGCACTACATAACTGTAAGTAAAATGCCATATATAATAAATTTTATTTTATATATTATACTTTAGGTGACATAATACACTCAAATGAACAATGTTATTATATAGTTATATTACATAAATTATCTGTATAATTATAGTGAGGATGACCATATCTTCCTAATCAAAAGCTGTGGCACATGATCAGACCAAGGACATTCTTTGGGCCCATCATTGTGGAAAGTACTTTCTTCTCTTGAAATGTATCCTTTCTGAGACACCATGCATACAGCAGGTACTCAGTAAATGCTTCTGGTTACCCAGTTTCAGTTACCCTTCACTCTTCACTCCCCTTCAGCTCCCACATTCAGTTGGTTGCCAAGTCTACATACACAGCCTTTCTCATACCTGTCCCCTTTTCTCCACTCCCATGGCTACTGTCTTAATCTAGGCCCTCATTTTATCTTACCTACACAACTGCAACAACCTTCTCATTTTTCCTCTTCTTGCCCTCTGTCTCTCACCTCTCCAGTCTATCCTCCATGAAGCTGCTAAAGTGATTTCCCTAAAGCATAGGTCTAATCATGTCATTCACTTGCTCAAAGACACCCTTCCACCTTTAAGATAAAATACAAGCTCCTGTTTTTGTTTTTAATCATTTAAAGCCCTTTACAATCTGGTTCCAAGCTATCGATCTAGGCATTACTCCCTCTCATACACTTCAGTAACACTAATCATTTTGCTTTTTCCTCATACATGTTATTCTATCTCCCATCTCCATGCCTTTATTCAGACTGTATGTCTGTCATGTCTAGAACGCTCTCACCACTCACCTCCACCTCATGGAGTGCCTACTTCCCTTCAAGGCCCTGGTTAAGGGCCATCATCTATCAAGAATCCCTTCCTAGTAATTTGGAACTATGCCCAAAGGGCTGTAAAACTGTGCATATCTTTTGATCCAGCAATACCACCAGTAGGCTTTTATCCCAAAGAGATTTTTTTTAAAGGAAAAGGACCTATATGTACAAAAATATTTATAATAGCTCCTTTTGTGGTGGCAAAGAATTGGAAATTGAGGGGATGCCCATCAACTGGGGAATGGCTGAACAAGTTGTGGTATATGATTGTGATGGAACACTATTGTGCAATAAGAAATGAGCCGGATGATCTCAGAAAACCCTAGAAAGACTTACATGAACTGATACAAAGTGAAGTCAACAGAACCAGGAGAACATTGTACACAGTAACAGCAATATTGGATGAGTATCGACTTTGAAAGACAGCTATTTTCAACAATAAAAAGATCCAAGACAATTTGAAAGGACTTATGATGAAAAATGCTCTCCACCTCTACAGAAAGGACTGATAGAGTCTGAATGCAGATAGAAGCATACTGTTTTTTACTTACTTTACTTTGTGTGTATGGTTGGTTTTTTTGTCAGTTTTCTTTCACAACATGATTAATATGGAAATGTTTTGCATGACTGCACATGTATAATCTATATCAAATTGCCTGCTATCTCAGAGAAGGAGGAAGGAAGAGAATTTGGAACTCAAAATTAAAATAAATAAATATTAAAAATCATTTTTACATGTAATTTACATGTAATTACATGTAAATTAGAGTCCCCTCCATCCTCCCTCTTCTGTTAATGTTCAGCTCCCTGAAGTTACTTACATATTTTGACTTATTGCCTTCTCTCTGTACATGTTTACAGTAGAATGTAAGATCCTTGAGGGTAGGGACTGCTCTTTATTTGTCTTTGCATCCCCACCACAGCACAGAGGAAGCTCACAGATGGTGCTTACTAAATGCTCATCAAATTGAGCTGAATTAAAGCTCGATTCAAGAAGGTCCATCCAATAATAATCCAAGACTATGAACCACCCAGAGAAACAAACCACTTGCCTATGAAATTGTGGCTTAACTACCTCCATAAAAACCCTGCAAGCACTGAAAGCAAGATGGAAATAATTAAATCATATCAACTCTCCAGTTTACCAACACACAGCAGCTGTATCCATAAAGGTGAATAAATAATTCAAGCTCTTCATTTTCACAATCTAAAGTTGGCAACATGCTGCCTGGGTGACTGAGTGATCATTCCTGGATAGGCCTGAAGTCCAGGCCTTGGACTCAGAGTCGGGACCATTGATTGATGGTGCGCCCACATGGCCAAACTAGGCACAATCGGCAGAAGTGAAAAAGAGGCGGATTGAAGCTTATGGTCAAGAAAGTCTTCCTAAAAATAAGAGCAGTCCCAACATGAGAAGAGGGCTGCCTCAAGAGGTAATGGGTGCCCTTTCACTTCAGGTCTTCCAGCAAAGGACAGACGACCATATGTCAGGGATGTTGAAGGCAGGACACTTTTCCTGATGTATGCTGGACTAATTGGCCTCCCTCAAACTCCGAGATTCTATCTGTCTGTATTCAAGAATGACTTTGGTCTAAGAGGCAATGCTCAGATCCTGGAGCCTATAAATCTCTCTGTTTTAGGATTTTAAAATTTAACATTGACAAAAGCAACATCATGGGCCACTAGTGAATGATTTAAATTGGACTTAAAATATATTAACAAATGTTTTGTTATCTTGAAAACATACCTCAGCTCTCTCTCATCTAACATGACTTTCCCTACTTTTAGGTTCAAAAATGGTTTGAGATAAAGTTCCCATAGTGCCAATGTCTATACAACACCCTCACCCTACCCCTCCTACACCGTCACACCCCTGTATTCTCAGGATAGAAAATGCCCAACTTAACTTCATCTTCTAATTTAATAGAAAATTCCAGAGCTGGAAAGGACCTCAGAGAATAGCTAATGCAACATACGCCAAAAAGGGAACCTCCTCAACAACACACCCACATCATCTTTTGTCTGATCTGTGACCCCTTGAAGATGATCAATGAGATCCCATTGCCTTCAATGTTCAGATAGTTCTAATTGTTACAATTTTAATGTATTTTAAACCTAATTAAAGTAATTTAATGTGTTACAGCTTTTATTACAAATTATAAAAGTAAATAATTTAAAGTATCTTTAAAAAGATGTTTTTACCCTTATATCAAGCCTATATTTCCCTACCTGTAATCCTAACTTTATCCAGTTTTCCCCAAGGCTACTGGCTAAACATGCTACCTTCTAGTGTTTCCCTAACACGCAGGAACATGAAGAGCTAAAGTCCACCTCCTTGAAGGCTATTACTGAAAATACCCAGGGCCATGAAAACAGTATGGTGACCTAGTGCCTGTAATCCCTACAAAATTCCTGTTAAAATGTCAGTCTTCACAACTTACCTGAAATTTTATTTGATATCAAGACCCACCTGGGATCTAAGATCATCTGTTCTGATTTTGGATCAGCAGAGATATGGCAAAAAGGCCTTTTCTTTCCTAGTTTTTCCCTTGGTCAATGAAGAGAGGAAGAATTCAACAAAATTAATTCAACAAACATTAGACACAGACTATGTGCCAGGCATTCTGTTTGATGCTGTTCAGCCGTTCAGCCATTTCCAACTCTTTGTGACCCCATATGGGGTTTTCCTGGCAAAGATACTGGTGTGGTTTGCTATTTCCTTCTCCAGAGGATTAAGACAAACAGAGGCTAAGTGACTTGCCCAGGGTCACACAGCTAGAATTCAGGTTTTCCTGACTCCAGGCCCATCACTCTATCCACTAAGCCATCTAGTTGCCTCCAGACATTCTGTACTGAGCATATAAAGTAGAAAAATGAAACAACAGCCCTGTCCTCTGACTTACTTACATTTAAGAACTTGCCAAGACAAAGAAGTGATGGACTCGATGAAGGATGAAACACACATTTTTGGAGATGGTCAGTATGAGAATATGTTTTGTTTGACCAAGCATGTCTGTTACAAGGGTTTTTGTTTTGTTTTCAAATATATATATGGCGGGGTGGGATAGAAAAGAAAGAAATGCTTGTTAATTAAAAAATTAGTTTACAAAAGAACTTGTCATGGTACACTTAACACCTACATCTGCATCTCTACCTATATCAAGCTTCACGCTCAAAAATCTCTCCTCTTTTCTTCCCATAAGCAGACTAGTCAAAAGATGTACCATCTATGAGTTTTATATATGTGTGTGTGTGTGTGTGTGTACACATACATATATAATTGTTTATAAAACAAGTCACTATATAGACAGTTATAATTATTGTTATCTTTATTATCATTATGATCTCTTCTCCCACCAATAGGTCCCTGACTTTCTGGCACTCCATCCTCTAAAAGGAGAATAGAACATTCTATTTACCCTTTTTGACTTCTTTAGGGGAAGCCACCTATTCCTTAATCTATGTAGATTACTTAGCTCAGGTTGCCCCTAGCAACAGCTTCAGGTTTTGACTTCCTTTACAAATTGCCTCAGGAGGAACTGTCTTCAAGTTCTAGTATCTCTTAGACTTGAACAGAATATGGAGTGGAAAAATTAAATGAATACTCTAATTAGCTGCCTGGCAACAGGATAAGAGCAGGGTGGGAAGCAACCACCACGCAATAGCTACTATTAACCTAGTAGCTAGACTTGCAGAATCTGCAGAAGAATAAAAGTTAGATGACCCAGAAGCCAGGGACAGTCTTGCCTTGAGAGAAGAGTGAAGCCCATCCCTATGAGAGAGACACCTGCTATCCTCCACTGTGGCTGTCTAGTGTAGGAAGTTTCCCACCAGTTAAAAGAAGTAGAACTTGAAAAGACAGTAGTAGAGCTTGAATTGTTAGAAAGTGATTTACCTCATGCATAACTTATGTCCAATTGCTTACTGTCTCAGGAAGCGGGGAGAGGAGGACAGGAGGGAGAGAATTTGAAACTCGATTTTTTTAAAAGAATGTTAAAAGTTGTTGCTACATGTAATCGGGGAAAAATAAAATATTATTCAGAAAGCGTTTTGCCTGTTCAATGAATCAGAATTTCAGAGTCAGAAGGGACCTTAGCAGCTGTGTCCAGTGGCATGCTGGTAAATGTTTAACCCCTAGTAATCCCTCTCACGTAGATTGCTCCTCCATAGCTCCCTGAATTTAGAGTCCAAGGACCTGGGTTTGAATCTTGGCTTGGCTCCATCCTGGGTCCTCAGTTACTCTGACACATGGTGATTAATTAGTGCTTATTAATTGACTTACTGATGAAAAAGTAAAACCAATATGTTAGATGAGATCCTCTCCAGCATCTAATCTCTTCTAGCTCAGATCCTTAGAAATGACTCAACATTTTTCTTCTCCAATACCAGCCTGAATGAGATGTAGAATGCTCCAGGGATTTTAGAGTGTTCCAATATCGAGTTCAACACCTGTGGATGTGTTTGAACTCTTTGTAGGAAAAGTACGGTATAAATCCAAGGTGCTACTTCGGTTGTTAATCACTGCCTCCTTCAGGCCTCCTGGGGCGCTCATCCTTCTCTTTATGTGCCATGTACCCACAAATATAAATTGTGGCTAATGAATCACTGTGCTGTACAAAAGCATGGCCTGCACACACAGGGAGCTGGGGGAAACCAATCCTGCTAGAAATATCTCTCCCTCATTTTTTTTTCCTAGTAATCTTGTCTAAGCTCTTCAAGGAAATCATGAGATTCTCACAAAACACACACACACACACACACACACACACACACACACACACACACACACACACACACACATTTAAAAAAAAAACTCCATTCCTTTCTAGGCAAATGCATTTTAAAGAGGAAAGCTTTGCAATGAACTCTTTAATTTTTGCTTAAAAAGTCTGGGGAAAGGAATTACTCTGGTGTTCACGCTTTTGGTGATCTTCAGGAAGGAGAATTAGTTTTGAACTGTGATAATTGCAGGCCCAGGGATATAATCATCCCAGGCAACACTTCTGACTCACTTGCAAGCCCTATAAATTTTGTTTTACTGTTTCTAGTTCACTCAAAGTTGGCAAGATATTTAACAGTGAAGCTGAAATGGAAGTTAAAACTTGGGAGGATGGAATCAGGTAAGCAGGCTTCTTAAGGTCATGCTTTTGATTTTTCTTTTCTGAAGCGACAAAAAGATTTGAAAAGGTGGGGTAACCATGAAGGATGTGCAGAGGTTTCTCAGCCTTGGAAGGGTCTTCAGCGCCCATCTGGACCCAGGCCCATAAACTTTTCCCTCAACAACACCCCTGGCAAGGAGTCATCTGGCCTTTGCTTGTAAGATTCCAGGGAAGAGGAACCAACAGCCTCCTACATTTGCTCATATCATGTATGGATAGTGTTAATTGTGAGAAAAGGATATTTTTTGGTTTGGGGTTTTATTTTCCCTTACATCAAACCCAAATCTGCCTCTTTGCAACCTTGACCTAGTGCTCCTATTTGGGACCAATCAATCAACATTCATTTATTAAGTGCCTACTATGTTCTAAGTTCTATGCTGGGCAGTGGGCATACAGACAAAAAGCCATACCTTCCCTCAAGGAACCTACATTCTATTGTCCAAAGAGACTAAATCAAATCCAACTTCTTTGGAACAGCCCTTCAAATATTTGAAGATAGTTATCATGTCCCCATCCTAACATCAGCCTCCAAGTCTTCTCTTTTCTCGGGTAATGTCCCCAATTTCTTGAATGGATCTTCATATGGAATGTTCTCAAGACCTTGAATCCTGTTGGTTATCCTCCTCTGGACACTTCTCAAACACTGTGCCTAAAGGGAAATGCAACATTCCCAGGAGAGAATATGTGGAACAGCCTCTTTTCATGCAGCCTGAGATCCCACCATTAGCAATTTAGGCTGCTCTACCAGAGTTATCTCAAACTGAACTTCCAATCCACTGAACCCACCAGAGCATTTCCAAATGAGCTGCTATCCAGCCAGGCCTGCCCCATCTTGTGCTTGTGAAGCTTGTTATTTTGAACCCAAGCCTAACACCCTTTATTGATCTCTATCAAATTTCCTAGTACTAGATTCAATCCAGTGTTATAGCCCATGGCAGCAGTTCTCAAAGGGTGATCCAGGGCCTCCTACAGGTCTCCAAGACTTTTTCCAGGCGTCAAGGAGGTCAAAATTATTTTTATAATGACACAAAGACGTTTTATGGTTTAAATAGGTTTACAGATGTTTTATAGATGATACAGTAAACATCAACAGGTATTACCCATAGAAACAAAAGTTAGATCCTCAAAAGTTTCAAAGACTGTAAACGAGAGCCCGAGACCAAAAAAGTCCGAGAACTGCCAATCTACGGGGGTCTTCTATGGATCCTGATTCCGGCTTCTAGCAAGTCGGCTGCCCCTCCCACCTTATGTCAATGTGCAACCTGATATGCCCATTTATGACAAATGAGGAGACTGAGGCCAAGAGAGGCTAAGAATGAATAGGGCCAGACTCCAACACAGGTGATCTGGTGTCCCCTCTGCCTGTTCTCCCACTGCTGTGAGGACTGGACTTTATTAATAGTTAAGCAACAAACTGGTCTCAGGGTGGCGTGCTGCTGAACGAACCGAGTGTGAAACCCTGATGTGCCTAGAAACTGTGTGCTTATGCACGGTGCCCACTAAAATGCTGATGGTACACAAGGGTGCTGGCAGTCTCAAGAGAAGCTGGAAGGACTTCCAATACTGGTCAAGGGTAAATTGGGTCTCTATTTCCTGAGGAGCAGCCACCATAGTGGCCACAGGAAGAAGAATCCTTAGTCGTAGTCAAGATCTGAGGATATTTCCTCAATCATATAGGGGTAGCGATCTACATAGGCGCAAGGGCTACCCACCCCCAGGACAAGCCAAGACCATGGAGTACTGGGACCTGACTCAACTATCCTTGCTCTATTTTATTGTTTGTGTAGAAAAGATGGGCCATTGTCAAGGGCTCAGAGGTCAAAGACTATTAAATTATAGAAGGAACGGAGATTCTCTCCAGTTCAGGGCTAAGTGAGATCTCCAACCATTGTGAGGATGGGATACTTTTCAGTGGTTCATTTAACTTCGTGGCACTGTCACCATCACCAACAGTGGAAGGTTTTGTGTGTTTTTGCCTAAAAATCAATCTCCTTCCCTCCAGTGTCCCTCTTCTCCTGTTCATGCCCCATGTTGCTACCAAATTAATATTACTGCATATTACATGATATCAGTAGGTGTTAGTAACTGACTGTTATTGCTCATGAAGCTACAGTGACTGCTTCTCTCCCTTGTTCGGGGAGATTTCAGGGGCTCGCCAAACAAGCTTGTGTGTATTGGTTTAATCTATTGATATTTACTATATTATAATCTATAATTTACTATACATTTACTAGATATAATATTACTAATATTTACTATATTATAAATTAGAATGTCTTAGTATTATAAAAATAGTTTATACATCTAAACAGTGTGATTTTAGCCTGATTTCTTTTCTGCCCTCATTCCAAACTGACCTCTTTATTTTTTCTGTACATAATCTTTCTCTGCCTTTGCATAGGGTCTCTCCCTTTCCTGGACCACACCCTTGCTCACTTTTTCCTCATGGAAGCCTTAGCTCTCTTCAAAGCTGAACTCAAGCACCAACTTTTATGGGAGGCCTTTTCTCATCCTCCTCATTGCTAGCACTCTTCTCCCTCTGCAAATTAGTGTACATTTACTTTATCTGAATGTGATATCTGCTTATCTGTGGACATGTGATTTTCCCCCAGTAGAATGTAGGAGGCACTATTTTTCTTAGATGAATGCTCAAACATAATGTTTCACACCCAGCAAGTGCTTAATAAATGTTTGTTGACTTGAGATGAATTCAGTTGTCCAGACCCACAATTCCATTTGTACAGGGAACTCCCATGGTGGAAATTCCCTTCATGGATACAGATTTGGGACTTATTTTTAACTGATCACCTTAGAGAGTTGCCTGGGTCTTAAACATGTAAACAATTTCCCTATGGTCACAAGAGCCAATATGTGAAAGAAGCGTAACTTGAAACCAGGTCTTAGGTGGTACCATAGTGGATAGAACACGAGGCCTGGGGTCAGAAAGACTCGAGTTCAAATCCTGCCTCAAACACTTACTAGTTGTGTGACCCTGGGCAAGTCACTTAACCCTGTTTGCCTCAGTTTCCTCATCTGTAAAATGAGCTGGAGAAGGAAATGGAAAACCTTTCTATTATCTTTGCCAAGAAAACCCCCAATGGGGTCATGAAGAGTGAGACATGATTGAAATGATTTAAAAGAAAAAAAAAACTTCTTCCATCCAATACACCAGGGTGACTCTCTGATTATTTTTAAAATAAACAATTTGCTGACACTTCACAAGATAAGTAGCTATACCCTCGGAGTATCCCCAAAGTAAAACTGAGACCCTGAAATAAAAAATTCACATTTACTCTCACTAACCCATCAGGGCCAGAGACACAGATACAGAGATAGTAAAACAATACAAGGAAGGAGAAGAGATGGGAACAAGCATTTATTAAGGACCTACTGTATGATAGGTACTGGGCTAAGTGCTTTACCAATACTACCTCATTTTGTCCTCACAATAGCCCTGGGAGGTAAGTGCTGTTATGAATCTCTGTTTTACAGCTGAAGAAACTGAAGCGGACAGAAGTAAAATGACTTGCCCAGGGTCACACAGCTAGTATCTGAGTCCACATTTGAACTCAGGTCTTGTACTTCCACCAAACAGTTCTATTGAGCAAGTGGTTTAATTAACAAAGAACAGAATTTCGAGAAACCAATAAGACTTTGGTCCTTTGCTCTAAGACTTTTCCCCGTATTTCCATCAGAAAAACAGCAGACATCCACATTCCTAGATAATTTTATCTGCCATTAAAAAAGAAAGGATTCAGAAGAAATATATAGATCGATGAGGTAATATGCAGAAAGATGGATTCCTAAGCCGGCATGTACTATTCTGGTACCTGGGAATAACAAATGCACCGTTAAAATAGCAGCACAACACCGCCGTGGCCAAGAGAGTGGGCCCGTGCTTTATTCTCTAAAGAAATTAAGGCCCCAGGCCTCCTACGGTTACCTGGCCTACATGCTAATTCCATGGGAGAGAGGCCGAGAGTTTGCCAAGCAAAAAGCTGCCAACTAACTTAGAAGCGGGGTTTGGGGCATTTGAGGGTCATGTTTTTATGCTCTGTCAACTCAGTTTCTCTGTATTTTCTACGCTGACTTACTTTCCCTTTTTAACATACAGATGTAGATATTATGCATTATTGTGTATAAAATGAATATACGGTAACTTGGGGGCAAAGGGGAAACCAGGAAAGACTTCTTTGAGAAGGAAGCTTTGAATTGAATTTTAGAGAAAAAAAGATATTCCATGAAGCAAAGGTGAGGAATGAGAGACAGACACAAAGACAGAAAAGGCGGTGTTTTGTTGTCAGTAAGAGCAGAAAGGCCATTCTGACTGGACTGAAGAGTGAGGTCTAATGAGGCTGGGAAGTTAGCCCAGGCCCAACTTCTGAAAGGCTCTAGAAGCCAAGCAGAAGAGATTATAGTGGAGCCTAAAGATAATCAGGAACCATCATTCATTCACTCATTCATTTATTCAATAAACATTTATTAAGTGCCTACTGTGTTTATTACTAGTATTATATTTTTATTTATATATATTATATTACTCTAAATACACATGCATTTTTAGGGTTAGGGTTAGGGTTAACTGTTGTATTTATTAAGTGGCACTGTGCTAAGCACTCGGGATACAAAAAGAAGCAAAAGACAGTCTCTGCCCTCAAAGAGCTTATAATCTGATAGAGTTTATTTAATAGGGGAATAACCTGGTCAGCCTTGTTCTTTAGGAAAATCATTTTAGCAGCTGCGTGGAATGAAAAGAAATAAACTTGAGGCAGGGAAAAAATTAGGAGGCTCTTAACGATTATCCAAACAAGAGATGATGGAGGCTTGAACTACTAGGGTGATGACCAAGTAAGTGGAGAGGAGGGGATGGATTTTTTTTGGGGGGAGAGGAAAAGCGACGAGCTAAGCATAATATCAAGGCTGAGAATGTGGGTGCCTGGAAGGATGGTGTAGGAGTTGGGAAGAGAGTAAGTTGGAGGAGGGGCCAGGAAGACAATAGGTTCTATTCTAGATGTGGGACACAGAATTTGAAATGTCTGATGGGGAGCTGGAGACGTGAAACCAGGGCTAAGGGAAGAGACCAAGGCCAGTGATAGAGACCCAGGAGTCACCTGCATCAAGGTAAGAATGAAGCTTACGGGAGTTAATGAGGTCACTAAATGGGAAAGTAACAAGAGAGACCCAGGGAAGAGGGCCCACGGCAGAAGCTTGGGCTATACGCACAGTTACTTATAAGCACAGCTATCTGTAAATCGGTTACATATTTATTTAGTAAAGTCAGGTATAGCAGAAACCAAAAAGTAATGATTTTTCAAAAGGTAAGTGTTTTCGTATCCTGTTCAATTTTAATGTAAGTTTCTTTCAGTGACTGTGATCCATTGAGGTGGCAGAAATTCCAGATGAGCAAATAGAAGAGGCTCTCTTCAGCGAGAAAGATCTCCATGTAGTCAATTTAGTGGCACGGTGGGAAATAAATAACTAGATATGTGGGAATGGAACCAGTTCGAAGCAGGGGGTATATGTGAAGGTGTAATATGCAAACTACTGTTTACACATTCAAATCAGTCGGTGGCAGGGAAAAATCATCACTTAAGCACAATGCTTTGACAGGCTTTCATTCTAGAGAATCACCAAGACCCTGATGCATTACACATGAAGCTTAGGAAGAGGAAGGACACCACGGATACTATGCTGGCCTTGAGGTCAGTGAGACCTGACGTTTATGAGTTGCATGAGACTGGACAAGTGACTAGTCTCAGAGCCTTAGGTGACTGTCCTGGACTTCCAGACTAAGGCAGAGATGAGGGGATCTTGGTCTTTATTTGGCAACATGGCAAACCCTGTGGACCCGTTCTTGGATTAATGTGCTTAAGGGCACAAAATAAAATCCATAGGATTATGAAGGAAAACAATAATATTGAAATGTAATTACTTAGCCAGTTTTATCTACATATCGAAATTTCTTTCTATATATAATAACGATAATAACTAACATTTTAGGATTTGGAAAGCACTTAACAAATATTATCTCATTTGATCTTAGCCCACTGCCTGGCACATAGTAGGTGCTTAATAAATATTGACTGATTGATCCTCTAAACAATCCTGGGAAGTAGAGACTGACAATATCCCCATTTTAAAGATGACTGCACTGAGACAGACCCCTTCTACAGGAGCCTCAGACCAGGCACAACAAGTTACTAATAACCGCTCACCTTTATATAGCCCTTTAATGTTTGCAAAGTGCTTTACATACATTGTTTCATTTTACCCTCACAGCAGCCCTTTGAGGCAGGTGCTTCTCCATTTAATAGATGAGCAAACTGAGGGTGAAAGAGGTTAATTCATAGCTTGTAAGTGTCTGGGGCAGGATGTGAACTGGGGTCTTTCTGAGACCAAGTCCTGCAGATCACTCTCACCTCGGGACCCATTCAAGGATGTTTACCAATGCTGTGGTCTTGTGGAGGTGGTGTTTGCAATACAGAGAGCTTCAAGCTGGGGAAGCCACCATCGTTCAAGCCCCCACGTGCTCCCAGGACTTTCCGGCCTCCTTTTATTTTTATTTTTATTTATTTATTTTTGTTTGTTTAGTTGGCGGTTGTTATTGTACATTGGGTATTTTGATTTTTATTCATTCATTCATTTTTGTTGTTTGTTGTCGGAGATTAGGTCCATCCGCCCATCCGGCCCAGGCTGGAAGCACAGCAACCACTCAAAGGCTTGCTGCAGTTACTGATCAGCTCTGGGGTCTGCACCTGCTCCCCCTGGTCCGCACTCCCAGAGACTCCCCCTAGTGGTGCTGGACTTACTGTGGACACCCACCCGCTTGAACTCAAGCCATCTAGCAGCCTCAGCCTTCCTACTAGTGGGGATTACAGGTGTGTACCACAACTTCTGATTCAACTGATGTCTCTTAAGGCCACACTTTCCTGGTGCCCAGGATTACACCCAGACATCACCACGACCAGGTTGGCTGATGTCTCTTAAGGCCACACTTTCCCAGAGGCTGGGAAACTGCTTGAGGAGACAGACAGGACAAGGTGGAGAAGTAGAAAGAATAATGAAGTGTGAGAGGCCAGAGATCTATCCCTGAGGTCTGTGACCTCAGAAAGCTTATTTAACCTATCTTAGTTTCCTCATCTCTAAAGGGAAGATGAGGTGGGAGAAGCAGCGTGGTACAGTCTTGTCTGTAATTCATTCTCTAGTCACAGGTAGGTTGCCATCTGCCTCTGTGGACAGAGTTTCCCCTGCGGGAGTTACCCATGCTGACAAAGCAAACTCACAGGTCATCAAGTCCAATACTGTTATTTTATGGAAATTGAGGCCCAGGAGGTTGTGACCCATCCAGAGTCACAGCTGTAACAGGCATCATAGGGGGGATTTGAACCCAGGCCCTGTGATTGTAGAGGCGATGACCCTTCTGCTCTGTCACCGGGCCATTCTGTATTCACATAGAATGGAGAAGGGGGCACCTAGATGATGTGGGGGGCCTCTTCCGCTCATCAGTTCAGTCTATCATTTTCTGAGCTGAGGACACCACGTTTTTAACCCTCTTCAAAGGTGAAAGCAAATTAGATTCCTAGAAAAGGAAAGAGGCCTTTATTACCCAGAGACACAGAGTTGTATACCTGGGGGGAAAGAGACCTCAGGGAAGCAGAAAAGAAGAGGGATTTATGTGACACCTACTGTATGCCGGGCGCTGTGTAAGCACTTTACAAATATGATGTCATTCGATCCTCTCAACAACCCCATGAGGAAGGTACTATTTTATCCCCATTTTATAGTTGAGGAAACTGAGGCCAACAGAGGTTGACTGACTTGCCCAAGGTCACGCAGCTAATAAGTACCTGAGGCCAGATTTATGCGTGGGTCTTCCTGAGTCTAGGTTCAGTGCTCTATCCACTACACCACGAGCTGCTCTCAAGCCTGATTCATCCATTTTACAGGCAAGTAAACTGCGGCTCAGGGAGTCTGAGTGCCTCGGGCAACATCGCTGAAGTAGTAAAGCACTGAAAGTGGGATTTGGACCCAGATTTCAGGCTGCAGAGTCAGCGGTCTTTCCACACCATCAGAAACCTTGCCTAAAAATACCCAGTGTACTCACAGCTTCATGTGTGTGTTTATACTGCGGCCATCCTGCACTCGGCACATTAGCCAACGTGTTACAGCCACCATGCTGTCTTCTGTTCTCACCCTGTCTTCTTCCTCCTTCTCTCTCACTTCTTCTGCCATGGTGGGGGCTTGAGGTGCCTGGCTCCTGGGTGTACTGCGCATCCTCCTCTCCCCAGACGGATGTGGCTCGCCCAGCCCCAGTCTTCTGTGCCACCCACTGAGCTGTCTGACCAGCCATCAAATACTGTGTGTTGGCCTGGCCCCTTCGGACAATGCTTCCCTCCTTTTCTCTCCTGTCTAGTTTTGGGGTGTCAGAGTCTGAGGATGACTAGTAACACACTACTCCTTTGCTTAAGCTGGACTCCCAAGCACAGCCTGAATCTTTCTCTTTATGACATTCTTCAACAAAGAGAGAGGAAGACAAGTGGAGCTGAGGAATCTCCTCTTCTGCCCAGAAAGGAAATTCGCAATATCCTGGATGCAGGTGCTCCCTCCCTGGATACAAACAGGTCCCCTTCTACCCCCAGTGAAGACTTAGAGCTCAAGGGCACTAACTGACCTCAAAAGTCTACTCTGCTAATAGGTTTTTCCCTCTGTGAGCCTCAATTCCCCCTCCGTATGGGAGAAGATCTGTAGGAATTTTTCTAGGTCTCAGTCTATGGTCCTATTGATTAAAAACTCAATCTTTCTAAGCCTCAACTCCCTCATCTCTAAAATAAGAGGCTTCAACCAGGTGGGTTCTGAGTTCCCTTCCAGCTCATTCTATTATCAGAGGCCATTTGTCCAACCCCCTCATTTTACAGATGAGGCAGTTGAAGCCCAGAGAGGTCAAGTAATACACCCAATATCACACAGCTGGCAGATCCAGAATTTTAACTTTGTTTCCACATCCAGCATATTTGCCACTGTATCCCACATTGCCTCTCCCAGCATTTATTAAATACATACCAAGAACTGTGCTAGATGGTAGGGAGAAAGAAAAAAAAAGTGGAAAGAGTTGCTTCCCCCAGGGAGCTTACAGTCCATCAGGGCAGATAGCATACACACAATACGTATATTATTAAATGATTATATATATATATGTATATATATATATATATATATATATATATATATATACACACACACACACACACACACACACACACACAAACATGTGTATATATATATATATTCACACACACACACATATACATACATACACACATTGGTGACAATCTGGACCTGTGATTTCATTCCAATGTAGAAGTCTAGCAAATAATTTGCAACTTATAGTCTCATCTACCTGAGGCACTAAGGGTTAAGTGAATTATCAGGAGTCAGGAGGACTCCTCTTCCTGAGTTCAAATCTGGCCCCAGACACATACTAGCTGTATGACCCTGGGCAAGTCACTTAACCCAGTTTGCCTCAGTTTCCTCAACTGTAAAATGAGCTGGAAGGGAAATTGCAAACCACTCCTGTATCTCTGCCGACAAAACCCCGAATGGGGTAACAAAGAGTCAGACATGACTGCAAAACAACTGATGGACAACAACAAAGAAATAAATGCATATATATGTGTATATATATATATATATATACACACACGTATGTATATATTATGTATGCATATGTGCATATAAATGTCTGTGTATATATGCACATATAGATATACATCTATAGATACAGATATAGGTATAGATATAGATATCTTTTCAAGAAATTCTATGAAATCACAGAAGGGCTTAAAGCATCGACTTCAGCATTTCAACAACAGCAACTAAAACTGAGCCAAATTTTTAAAAAGAAAGTGAGAGGATCCTAGATTTGGGGCTGGAGGAGACCTGAGAGGTTACCTAATCCAGCCCTTCCACTACGGGCACCGTTTTACAGGTGAGGAGACTGAGGCCCACGGGGTGACCTGCCTTGCCTGTGGTCATCCTGGAGTGAGAAGCACATCTAGGATTTGATCCCAGTCCTTCCAACTCAAAGCCCACTCTATTTAATCTGCATAAAAGGAAAAGGCTTTATTTTGAGGTCAAAAATATGCTGATATTCCCTGGGGGATTCTAGAGGCTCATTTCAATTTTAAAATGAAATAAATTTCATTCTCTTTTAAACTGGACTTCAAAATGCAATGACAGCCCTGCCTCGCTGCCACCAATTTTGATCTTTCTGATATTAAAATGTATCAAAATGTTAGCAATAAGAGGCTTCATTTATAATATCTGCACTATTTTAGTATTTAATTATAATACACATTTCAGTAACAAGCTCTATGTACGTCTGCCTGCAAATGGAAGCTATGAATCCTGACATTTCTGGCTTTTTACTGTTAATTAAAAGGTGAAAGGCCCTTACCAGAGAATCTGCAAGCCAGCTTACCAAAGGAGAACCTTCAGTGTCTAGTTACTGGGAACATTCTGAAACAAGTTTTAATAAGCGAGGAATGTGGAGTCAGAGCAAAATGTTCTGTTAGCTCCGCTCTGAAGTCGGCAGTCCTGAAAAGTTACCATTTCCCAGGCCTTCTAGGCATCTGTCCAATTTTTCTCCTTATAGCAGATGCTGGAGAAAAGAAATGCTGTCAGGGACATCCATTTCTATAATGTTTAGAGATACAACACGTCAACAAGACCTTGTCTTTACAGGATCTCACTTCAAGGAGCAAAATGTGTTCTCCAGATGGCCTTATTTATCCCAGTACTAAATCCTCACACCTGGGAGGGGAAGGGGGTGAAAGATTCTCTTTGCAAAGGAGAAGATGGCAGCACAGACCCAGCAAGTGAGACAGAGGAGGGCGTGGTCAAAAGGCAAGTCAGCCGGAAGTCGTCATGTCCTGGGTTCTGATCCGAGTTTTTCTACTGAAGCATCTAGAAGGCATCTGGTGAGTGATGGACGGGATTGGAATCAGGAAGCCCTGCCTTCAAATTCTACCTCTGATCCTCACTAGCTCTGTGGCTCTGCAAAAATCGCTTGGCTTCTCTACCTCACATTATGAAGATCAATAAGATAACTTATGTACAGCGTTCTGCAAACCTTAAAGTGATTTTATGTACAATATATACATATTATATATAATATGCATACGTATATAACATGTACATATACATATATGCGTGTATGCTAGTTAGTATAAGACATTTGTAAAGCACCATATAAATGCATGCGATCATAACCCCTTGCAAACTGTGTGACCTTTATTCCAGCTCAAACATGCCAAGTATCTTCCTACATCTGTCTGTTGGCTCTTGGCGTTGTCCTGCTCATAAGCTCGGCCCTGGCGCTCTCCAGTTACCTGAATCCTACCCATCCTCCAAGGTCCACCCGAAGTCTCACCTCTTCTATGAAATCCTCCCCCCACCCCCGCCGCCAATTCTCAGTTTACTTTTGTCTGTTAAAAAGAAGGTATAGTACCATCTGGACTGCCAACTTCATGCAGCTGTGACAATGGGTGAGACAACAGATGGCAAGGTTTTTGTAAATTGTGGAAAAAGAAAAGCACTACGCAACCAACAGAGGCAGTAGAGAGCGGTTGGAAGAGAGCTGGCCTCTGTATCAGGAGGACCAGGGATCAATCTCACCTCTGACATGTGCTGACTGTTGTTGTTCAGTCATTTCAGTCATGTCTGACTATTCAGGACCCCTTTGGGGTTTTCTTGGCAGAGATACTGGAGTGGTTTGCCATTTCCTTCCCCAGCTCATTTTACAGATGAGGAAACTGAGGCAAACAGGATGAAGTGACTTGCTCAGAGTCACACAACTGGTAAGTGTCTGATATCACATCTGAACTCAAACTCAGATCTTCCTGACTCCGGACCCAGAGCTCTAGCCACTGGGTCACTTAACAGCCTTTATGTTGAATATATGCATCACAAAGCATTGGAGGGGAGGTTGTGGGGTGGGAGGTATAAGGTATAAGAAGACTGAAAACGTAGGGGGCGGCTTATGAAGGCCTTTAGACCCCAGAGAAAGGCTTTTCCATTTTAGCTTGGAGATAATAGGAAACATTGGAGTTTATTGAGTAAGAGAATGGCATGGTCAGGCCCAAGCTTGAGGAAGGTCCCTTGGACAGCTGAGTGGAAGATGGATTAGAATGGGGAGAGACTCAAGGCTGGGAGACCCACCAGCATCTGTTGCAATAGTCCAGGTGGGAGGTGATGAGGGCCTGCCCCATGGAAGGGCCAGTGTCAGAGGAGAGAAGGGCACATGCCCAAGAATGTTACAAATGTAAAATCAACAGGTCTTGGCACCAAATTGTACATGTGTAAAGGCAATCAGTGAGTGGGAAGATCTTCCCTGCCCATTTGAGTGGGCTTCGGGGGCGGGGCTCTCAGGGTCCTGGGGGGAGTGGCTAGGACTGGAGCCAATGGAAGCCTGTGGTGGGAAGAGCTTGCTGAATGGTTGCAGCAGAGCTAAGAGGCAGTTGGAGAGAGCAGTTAAGAGCTGAAAGAGAGAGGAAGCAGTCAGCTAGCTGGAACACAGCTTGGAGATTGTGGGGGAAGCGGCGGTGACAGAGGCGAGCACTACAAAAAAGCAGGACTGACCCTCGTGGAGACCAGAGAGTGCTGAGCAGGAGCTTAAGACCAGTAGGTGGTCTTCTTGCTGGAGGGCCCTGGCATTGGGGGTGGGGGGGCGGTAAACACCAGTATGGCTTGGCTTGCTGCCATAATGTTTTTCTGTGGCCTCCTGGTCAGTATTGTGAGATGGGCATACTGGTTTTGGAAGATTCTTGCCAGGATATTGAATTGGGGACACTGGTCCGTGGGTCTGCTACTTTTGAGTTTCAATAAATGTTTTAACTCCTCTGCCTTCTACTTAGAGAATTCCTTATATCCTGTGATATTCATAGTTATCTTTGAAGCCATGAGTTCTGCCTTAATGATATATCTGATGACTAGGTGGATGGGATCACTAGGTATAAGATCTCTATTTAGAAGCAGAAGAACTTCAGAGGAAGAGATGAATGTCCCAGAGTGGGAAGATTCATTTTATTCCTCCCTAGCAAGGAATGGGCTAAAAGAGCTGGACTCTGTGAAAACTGGGAACCAAGGCTACAGAAAGGAGATCCAAGGGATTTGGAAAGATGTTTACAAGAGGTTAGAATTCAGTCAGGGGCATCATTATCTAGACAAAGCTGGAAAGTGTTATCAGCCTACCAGCTAGAATATGAAAGATTGAGATTAAGTGAAAGAAATGGGGGCACTCCTACACCACGGCAAGAAGGGGAATCTCAGATAGCAGGAGAACAAATTATTGCTCAAGAGTCTACTGACTCAAATGAGAATTTTTCCATTAATGTGGCTAGAAGCAACAAGAGGCCGAATAAACCAAGAGTGCATTTCAACCCAGCCCAGGTTGAGCCTGACTGCCTGCTTTGTCCTTGCCATGGTGGCAGGGGAAGGAAGTGGAGAGAAAACGAGACAACGTCAGGGGCTGAGGCACAAAATGCTACTAGGGCTCAGGATGTCCCTCGCATAGAGAATAAGAGATGGTCAAATACTCAGACAGACGTTCCTCCCATACAAAGGAGGAGGACAGAAACCCAAGGTGACAATTCAGTTACATGGGAAATTCAGGAAGATTTTTCACAGCAAAAGATCACAGACATTTTGAGTAGATTCAGCCAAAGAATGGGAGAACCGTTAATATCTTAGATAGTAAGACTCAGTGATCAAGGGGCCGGTGGAATATCAGTGGATAGGATGGATTATATGAGATTCATAGGTATAAGCCACGATCCTCTAGTTCAGCAAGCATTTACGGAACATCATCAGCAAAGAGATGGTGATGGCAAGACTAATCTGTTGGTGTTAGCCGCTGAGGGATATACTAAGAGATATGCTACTGATTCTATGTGGCCCACTGAGAATAAACCTTGGTATTCACTTAGAGACTGTATCATAAAACTAAAGGAGGAGGTAATGAAGACTGCTATCATGACAGGAACTGCAGACAAATATTACAATGATCCCTTTGGAGTCCCTCATAGGAATTTAATAGTCAGGACAGCTCCAACTGCTTATAAACACCAAATTTTGACTCTGTAACTTGGGAAAATAGGGAGCCATTTTTCGGTGGTGATAGATAAGATTTTACAGTTAAGTGACTTAGGAGACTGGGGAAGGGATAGATCTCCCCAAGAGAGGAAAGGGAATAGCCAGAAAATTTGGTGCCAAAATAGAGTGACCAGAAAAGAAATGTTCACTGCTTTATTGAGAGCAGGGGTAGACTTTGAAATGATAGATGGCATTCCAACCAATGAACTATACAGAATGTACCGAGATAAAGGACTTGATAACAGAGAAAACAGGGAAATAAGAATTGCTCCTGTAGATGCTACAGACCCTGAACCCTCACACCCAAGTGAGTCACATGTTAGGGAATACTAGGAAACAGGCCAAGCCCCAGTCCAAATTAAGGAAATGCATAGGCTGGATTGCAGACCCGACATTAACTTGACCATATATAGGAAAAATGGGTCAAGTACAGTAACTAGGGCATTAATAGATACTGGGGCAGAGGCCACCCTTATATATGGAAATCCAGACAAGTTCAGCCATGGAACTCCTATTACCATCACAGGATTAAGAAGTGCTGAAATATCAGCCAGACAAGTTAAATTGATGATGAATACTGGACAGTTGCCCAAGAAAGAATATACTGTGGTTATTGTGCCGATTCCTGAATACATCATTAGGATAGATGTATTGAACAGTATGACCTTGAATTTGCCTGAAGGGAAATACCAATTTGCTGTGAGGAAAATAGGTGTTAATGCAGTCTTAGTGGGGAAAATAAAGATGGATCCAATCACTTTGCCCGAACCTTCTAAAGTAATTACTTTGAGACAATATCGTGTGCCAGGTGGGCAAGATGAAATTGCCAATACTATAAAAGAATGTGTTGAAGCGGGAGTGATAGTCCCTACAACTACTCAACAGAACAACCCTGTCTGGCCAGTTTGAAAGTCAGATGGAACGTGGAGGATGACATTAGATTATACACAGCTGAACAAAGTGACTCCTCACCTGTAGGCTGCTGTTCCAGACACTGTTACTTTAATAGAGAGAATACAGAGACAGGAAGGGACTTGGTATGCGGTTATTGATTTGGCCAATGCCTTCTTTATGATCCCAATAGACCCCAAGCAATGGGACCAGTTTGCTTTTACTTGGCAAGGCTGACAGTATACATTTACATACCTACCACAAGGATATCTTCATAGCCCAACTATTTGCCACAGGATTGTAGCTGAGCATTTAGATGAATTAAAGTTACCTGGTGTATAGCTTACCCACTACATAGATGACATCATGATACAGGGAGAAAAGATAAAAGAAGTGGAGAAGAGTTTGACACTATTAATTGACCATATGAAAAGCAAAGGATGGGAAATTAACCGCACAAAGGTTTCAGGGCCAGCTCAAAGTGAAAAATTTGGGGGGATACAGTGGAATAAAGGACTGCGAGAAATTCTCCCACAAGTTCGACAAAAAATCCAGGGTTTTCCTACCCCTGCTAATAAGAAAGAGGCCCAAGGGGGCGGAGCCAAGATGGCAGCTGGAAAGCAGGGACTAGCATGAGCTCCCCGCCAAGTCCCTCCAAAAACCTATAAAAAATGGCTCTGAACCAATTCTAGAACTGCAGAACCCACAAAATAACAGAGGGAAGCAGGGCTCCAGCCCAGGACAGCCTGGATGGTTGCTGGATGAGGTCTTTCATGCACAGAGCTGGGAGCGGAGCAGTGCGGAGCAGAGCCCAGCGTGGGCCTCATGGACCAACCAGACCAGGAGCCGGGCAGAGCGGGCCCTAGCGCCCTGAATCAGTGAGCTGTGGCAGTTGCTAGACTTCTCAACCCACACACACCGAAGACAACAGAGAAGAATGGCAGACCCCACAAAATAGTGGAGGGAAGCAGGGCTCCAGCCCACAACAGCCTGGATAGTTGCTGGGTGAGGTCTTTCGCGCACAGAGCTGGGAGCGGATCGGAGCAGAACCCAGTGTGGGCCTTGCGGACCAACCAGACCAAGAGCCGGGCAGAGCAGGCCTTGGCGCCCTGAATCAGTGAGCTGCAGCAGTAACCAGACTTCTCAACCCACAAACACCAAAGACAACAGAGAAGGTTAGTGGGAAAAGCTGCTGGGAACAGGGGGATAGAGTTCGCGGTTCAGCCACCACCCTAGGGGCAGCAGAGGTGGGGCAGCTACAGAACTACAGCTGCAGTTGCTTCCGGCCCCAGGCCCAGCTGGTGGGAGGAATTAAATGGCAGATCAGAGCAGGAGTGAAGAGCCTGCTGAAGATCTAAGTCCAGTTCGGGTTGGGGGTTCTTGGAGAAATATATTGAGAGAGGGAGATAGGGAGAGATAGAATGGGGTAAATTATCTCACATAAAAGTGGCAAGAAAAAGCAGTTCTGTAGGAAGAGAAGAGAAGGCAGGTGAGGGGGAATGAGAGAATCTTGCTGTCATCAGATTTGACCTGAGGAGGGAATACCATACATACTCAATTGGGTATCTTACCCCACAGGAAAGAAGGAGGAAGAAGATAAAAAAGAGGGATCGATGGAAGGGAGGGCAGATGGGGGTGGAGGTAATCAAAAACAAACACTTTCGAAAGGGGACAGGGTCAAGGGAGAAAATTCAATAAAGGGGGATAGGTTAGGAAGGAGCAAAATATAGTTAGTCTTTCACAACATGAGTATTGTGGAAGGGTTATACATAATGATACGCATGTGGCCTATGTTGAATTGCTTGACTTCTTAGGGAGGGTGGGTGGGAAGGGAAGAGGGGAGAGAATTTGAAACTCAAAATTTTAAAAACAGATGTTCAAAAACAAAAAAAAGGAGTTTTTGCATGCAACTAAAAAATAAGATACACAGGCAATGGGGAGTAGAAATTTATCTTGCCCTACAAGAAAGGAAGGGAAAAGGGGATGGGAAGGGAGTGGGGTGAAAGAAGGGAGGGCTGACCGAGGAACAGGGCAACCAGAATATATGCCATCTTGGAGTGGGGGGGAGGGTAGATATGGGGAGAAAATTTGTAATTCAAACTCTTGTGAAAATCAATGTTGAAAACTAAATATATTAAATAAAAAAAATTAAAGAAAAAAGAAAGAGGCCCAAAAGTTCATAGGGCTATTTGGTTATTGGAGACATCACATCCCACACTTGGGACAGATATTGAAACCCTTGTATAAAGTCACCAGGAAGAAATACAAATTTAGTTGGGGACTTTAACAAAGTAGAGCTTTTGAGGAAGCAAAGGCTGCTATACAATTAGCCCTGGATGTATGGCCTGTGCAAAATGGGCCAGTGGAATTACAAGTGACTGTGCAAGATGACTATGTGAATTGGAGTTTATGGCAAAAGCAACAAAGCTGAAGTGTACCCTTAGGATTTTGGTCAAGGAAACTACCTTCGTCTGGAATGCAATATACACCTTTTGAGAAGCAGCTGTTAGTTGCATTTTGGGCTTTGGTAGAAACTGAGCAACTAACTCTGGGTCATGAAATGGTATTAAGGCCTGGAATTCTGATCATGACTTGGGTAATGAGTACCCCAGCTTCCCACAGATTTGGACATGTGCAAGAGGTAAGCATAATCAAATGGAAGTGGTATATTCAGAATAGGTCGAGAGCAGGGAAAAGTGGAGTTTCTGCTCTACATGAATCTGTAGCAAACATTGACACTGAGGGGAATGAATAGCCCCCTGAACCTAAGCAACAGTTGGTACAATCCTTGGTGAAATGGAATAATGGGTATGATGGACTAACTGAGGAACAGAAGAAACATGTTCGGTTTACTGATGGGACGGCAAAATATTTGGGACGCAAGAGACACTGGAAAGCAGTACCTTATAACCCCTGTACTAGGTGAACTCTGGAAAGTTCTGGGACAGGTGGAAGTAGCCAATAAGCTGAACTAATGGCAGTGGATCAAGCCATCCAAACAGAGAAAGGAGGACAGTGTTATATATTTACTGACTCATGGGTGGTAGCTAATGGGTTAGCTGCATGGATGCCTATATGGAGGAATCAGAATTGGGAGATTCATGGCAAACAAGTTTGGGGTAAAGAGATATGGGAAGATATGTGGGATATGTCTCTGGTTATGAGTTTCTCAGTTTTTCACGTTGATGCTCACGCGACCCTGACCACACCAGAATGTGAATACAGTGCCCACGTGGATTGGCTAGCAAAGATTGCTACCGAACATATTGTCCCTACTCCATCTCCAACTGATGATCCAGCCTTAACAAAATGGGTCCACCACACCGCTGGTCATTTAGGGGTCCAGGCCACCCATTGATGGGCACAGGATCGAGGTATTAGTATCTCTCATGCATTGTTAAAACAAATAACAGAGGAATGTTGTAAATGCCAGTTGGAAAAAGAACAAACTATTCCTAGGATAGTAACTGGAGAAATAGCAAGGGGAAAAGTTCCAGCCCAAATATGTCAGATAGATTATATTGGACCACTACCCCAAGATAAAGGTTGCAAATATATATGTACATGTGTTGACACCTATTCAGGTGTACTAGTGACTTGTCCTTATAAGGATGCAACTCAGAAAACACCTGTAAAACCCTAGATATTGTAAGTTTATACTATGGAATCCCAATGCAGATTCAAAGTGACAAAGGGTCACATTTCAAGGGTAATGAAATGAAAAGATATTGTGTATTGAATAATATAGAGTGGATATATCATATTCTGTATTACCCATAAGCATCTAGGTTAATCGAAAGAATGAATGGATTGTTGAAAGAACAGCTAAGAAAATTAAGCTCTAATAATTCATATCAACATTGGAAGGATAATTTGTCTATTGCCTTACGTAATTGAGTAATAGGCCCTTAGGAGGGAGTACACCTCTAGCCAGAATGATGACCCCAAATCTGCAGATTAGAAAACAGCAAACACGTGAGATCCAAAACACTGAATTTTGGATTGTGAGTGAAGATGTCCCACCACCATGCCCAGGAACACGTGGTTCAGCAGGATATGATTTACATTGTATAGAGAATTTTAGGTTGAATAGGAAAGAGATAAGAAAAACCTCTACTGGAGTATGTTTGAGAATCCCCAGGAATCATTTTGGACAGATATTACCTAAACCAGGATTAGCAGCTCAAGGAGTACATGTATTGGCTGGAGTGATAGATTCTAATTATCAAAGAGAAATTGTTGTGACACTCCAGAATTTGGGTAAAAAAACCTGTACAATTTTGTAGAAATGATAGGATAGTCCAAGTGATTATTATCCCCTGTGAAAAAACACCCTTTGTGAAAACTGACCCTCCTTCCAAAATAACTCTCAGAGGAAAGGAAGGCTTTGGTTCTACTGATGGAATAAAATTGGGAACTAAGGTATGGGTAAAACGGAAGCTGGATGTATTCCAAAGGATGCAGAACTCATAGCCCATGGGAAGGACAACACTGTAATAGTTATCTATTCAGGGGAAGATAATTACCGAATCGTAGCCCTGAACCACATATTTTACTGTGAATAGGCATATAATAATAGATTCATGGACTCCAGAAGTACAGCTGATGCTGATAAATGCCACAAGCCACTCAGAGGGAAGGTGATCTTGTGTGATTAGCAGATGAAAGTTTGTATATGGGGAAAAGGCCTGGAGAGCAATCCTAGTGTCAGTCCAGGATAGGACCCTTCTAGCTTAGTTTCCTTATTGTGTTCCCTTTGAAAAGAAACATTTCCTACTTGAGTTAGGCTATGAGATCAAATTTTTGTATGATTGGAGTCTCAACCAGAATGGGGATGATTTTATTTGAAGTATAATAGCCCGTACTTGCCTACTCTTTTGTTCTTTGTTTTGGTTAACCTTGTTGCTAGTTCTGTCTCCTTTAGGCTTAAGTACTCTACACTTTCAGATGACTGCCTAAGCACCTAGCATTCCTGGAATTCCTGCCAGCTAGCTAAAGAACTGACCTCTGAAATGGGACTCTTGGGGCAGGGACAGCTCTATGCAATTTCAGCAAGAAGAAGCTGTGGAAAATGAGACCTTCACCCCTTACCCCAAGATTTTGAGCCCCATTAGCTCAAGAGGGGGAATGATGATATTGCTCTTTGTACTTATTTTATATTATCCTTGCTGTATTGTTTTGTTGTTATGGTATTATTGACACCAGTTTCCCATTGACCTGTGTAATGGACGTGAAAGATCTTGGGGCCGAAATTAAAGGCAATCAGTGAATGGAAAGATCTTCCCCGCCCATTTGAGTGGGCTGAATGGAGCAGAGCTAATAGGCAGTTGGAGAGAGCAGTTAAGAGCTGAAAGAGAGAGGAAGCAGTCAGCTTGGAGACTGCAGCGGAAGCGGCGCGATGGAGGCAGGCACTACAAAAAAGCAGGACTGACCCTCGTGAAAACCAGAGAGTGCTGAGCAGGAGCTTGAGGCCAGTGGGTGGTCTTCTTGCTGGAGGGCCCTGGCATTGGGGGGGGGGAAGCACCAGGGTGGCTTGGCTTGCTGCCATAATGTTTTTCTGTGGCCTCCTGGTCACCATTGTGAGATGGGTATACTGGTTTTGGAAGATTCTTTCCAGGATGTCAAATTGTGGACACTGGTCTGTAGGTCTGCTACTTTTGAGTTTCAATAAATGCTTTAACTCCTCTGCCTTCTACTTAGAGAATTCCTTATATCCTGCGATTCTGGACCATTCAGGCATATTCATAGTTATCTTTGAAGTCATGAATTCTGCCTTAATGATATAACATGGTGGTGAGAGATGATGAGCGAGGAGCAAGGAGAACACCTTAACATGAGCGTGGGTACCTAAGAGCACCGTGGTGCCCCCCAACAGTAACATGGAAAGTAAGAAGAAGGAAAGGTTTGGGAGGAAAGAAAATGAGTTCAGTTTTGGACCTGTTAAGTTTAAGACATGTATGGAATGTCCAGTTTGAGATTACGACAGATAGTTAGAAATGCAAGACTGGAGGTCAGCAGAGAGGTTGGGGCAGGAAAGGTAGATCTAGGAATCAACCACATAAATCCATGTGAGCAGATGAGCTCACCAAGGGAAGAAGTAGAGAGGGCCCAGAACAGAACCCTGAGGGACACCCATGGTTGGAGGGCGTGATCTGGAGGAGGATCCAGGGAAGGAGACAGAGGAATGGACAGGGGTAGGAGGAGAGCCAGGAGAGAGATGGGAGAGGGAGAGAGACAGAGAGAGAAGTGGAAGAGGAGAGAGAGAAAGAGAGAGACAGAGACAAAGATAGAGAAGGGAGTATCAAGGAGGAGTGGTCAACAGTGTCAAAGGCTGCAGAGAAGTCAAGATAGATGAGGACTGAGAAAAGGCCAGTAGAGTTTGCAATTAAAAAAGTGTTAGTAACTTTGGAGCAGTTTTGGTTGAATGATGAAACTGGAAGAAAGCCTATAGATGGTTAAGAAGAGATTCCCAGGAAATTCAGAAACAAAGGTGCAAGATCACCCCTTCTTTTTCCCATAGCCATGACTACCACTCCTCCTCCTTATCCTCTGCTTCAGTCACTGTAAAAAGAGAGGAGAGGAAAAAGAAAAGATATCAAAGGAGAAAGGCGTAAAGGGGGTGGGAGTTCGAGATCTGCTCACAAGTCAAGGCAGGGGAGGGTGCTTAAAACTGCCTCAAGAAATGCTAAATATCACCCTTAACCACAAATTTCAAGAAAAGAAAGCAATCAAAACTGAACAAAGAACGATGGTATTATGGTTGTCGGTTTCTGTACCATGAAAATTGCTCTGCTATCTCCGACAACCCAGCTGAAGATATTAAACACCCATGTTCTACAATTAGGTGAAATTCCAACAATTTTATGAACACAAGATCCGTTTAGTTTGTTGGAAATAGACTCAAGGTGACACTCAAGATTTGTGTAATGGCCCATTACCAACAAATGGGGCTAAAATCCACTTTTAAGGGATAAGAGCGTAAATAAGGTCTGATATGAAAACTCCACAGAGGAAATAGACAGTTTGGTGGAGAAATAAAATTTCTTTTAAAAATTGATTTGACTTGAGGAAAATTCACTGCAGCTTTAAATAAATGAACATGACTCCGCTCTCTTCAGATGGAGTTATTTGGGAGAAATTTAACAGAACTGAAGCTTTTGTTAACATATATAAAGTCAGAAGCCAATCAAGAATAGTCATATTACACTATGATTTCTCCAGCTCATTCATTTTCTTTTCTTTTCAGAAGAAAAGGTGGCTAGAGTGCCCAAGGAATGAGGAATTGAATCTTTCTGGGTTTTCTGGGTTTTTTCCTCCCATTTACACTCCATATACACCTTTGCACATCTTGTTTCCCTCACCAGAATGGGAGTTTCTCGAGCTCACCTTGACCTCGAGATGTAATTGTCTGTTTTAAAACTGAAATGAAGGATAATCTCACATGCTGTTACTCATGTCAAGAAAGGGGTAATGCACAGTCTGGCTCTCTCTCTCTGGTTCTGCATTATGGGAATTCTTTTTGAGTAGATGTTCCTCAAAGTGTTTCCGATTCTTAGCATTACCTCAAGTCAGAAAGATGAAGATTGAATTCTGCCTCTGGAACTTACTAGCTGTGTGGCCCTGGGCAAGCCAGAAAACCTCCTGGAGCTTCAGTTTCTTCATCTGCAAAAGGAAGTGATTAGACTAGCTGGCATCCCTTTCTAGCTTTAAAGGATGATTCTTAAGATCCCTGAGCCAAGGGAGAGCTAGCTGATGTAGTGGATAGACCTGCCCTGGAGTCAGGAGGACCTGAATTCAAATCAGGCCTCAGACACTTGACACTTACTAGTTGTGTGACCCTGAGTAAGTCACTTGACCTCGATGGCCTTGCCAAAAAAAAAAAATCCCTGAACCATGAAGAGTTCCCTAACTTTTATCTACCAAGTCAAAGACCATTTGTAACCTCCAAAGGCAGAGGGAGTTCCCATACCAGACTTCCATTTCCTAAAGAAATCACAGCTCTTCTGGGGATCATTTGGAAGGTGTGTGTGGTGGAACGGGGTGCAAACCAGATTAGAAAAGTTTTACAAATTTCCCTCCTGTCATAAGTCAAAATACATAGAAAATATATAGCTTTCATTCGAGGATGTAAAATATTGAATTATCAGTATTGTATATTTAATGTATTAATATCAAATGATGCTCCTTTTTCCCAGTCGTCTTTCCTAAAAATCACCTGTCATCGTCAATACAAGTCTCTAAGTGAGATGATACGACCAAAATGATAATGGGTTTGAATTATAACTAGACCCATGGAAGATTGTTGTTCTGTATTTTATTGCTTTTGATGTTTCTTTAGTAATCATCTTCTAGCCTGTCTAAACAATTCTCTGTGCACTGACATTCACAATAAGTGTTTTCATCACCAAGTTAGGCCCTGTCATTAGATTTAGCAAAAGGCTGCATTTTGCCATCTCCACCCATTTTTCATACCTTGCTGCTTCGTTGGGATAGGAATGCAATGATTTTTATATCTGTCATCTTAAGTTATATTTACTTCAATACAAGCATTAATAACAGATTACTGGAAATCTATAGAGAGCTGATGAATAAGTTCTATCCCCCATTACCCAAGACTCGTGGTTAGGAAGGCGTCTCCATATCTGTTTTCAAGATGAAGGGTGTCATTGTGACACATGACTTAATCTTCTGAAGCATAAAACCCAATATTCACTCATTATTTTATTAAATTTTATGCATGCATATGTTATATTTCATGTATTATTCATTATTTGATTATCAGAGTCAGGGCAGCAGAGTGGAAGTATATTAGGCTTAGAACCAGAACTTAGGTTGACTTTTGTCTGACACAGTGCTTGCAATATGGTGATCAGAACTTTGGCTCTGGGGTCCAAGGACATGGATTCAAATCCTACCTCGGACATTTCCTACCTATGTGCCCTTGATCATGTTACATAACCCCTCTTGGTCTCAAGTTTTTCACATGTAAAATGAGGGGTTAGACCAGCTGGATCAATGACCCTTTGGAACACCATTTAAAATCCTAGGTCCTAGCTAGTGGTGTGACACTGAGCAAGTTACTTAACCTTGATGTGCTTTAGGCATCTTCATAGGACTTAATCTACTAAATCACAGATGAACTGCCATTTGCTTTGCTAGAGAGAGTGTCTACACTAGGAGATTCTCATGCTGCTGAAATTTCAGATGCTCTGTGTATGCCTTTCTGAATGAGGGCTTATGTACAGTACCAGGTTCACAGACAGGCGAAAGCTATCAAACAAATTTTCAGCATTCTTTGTTCCTCAGCAAAGTCACTAAGCCTTCATAATCATCCACAACCAGGTCTATTTACTGTGACTATAGGAAAGCCACTCTTGGTTATAGAATTTAAAAAAAAAAGAAATAAGCTATTAAATGAAAATCAGCCACGTGAATCAGCTTCCAGTTCACAGTTCTAGAAAACCTGATTTTCAGAAATCTGATCTTCAAACAATAAATTAAATAACCTGACAAACATTTAATATGTGTGCAAGGTGCTATTCTAGAGCCTGTATGAAATGTACACAGATTCTGCAGATATACATTCCTTGCAGGCACCAATCGGCTCCTTTTTGCCTCAGTATCCCCAGTACCTACCACACTGACCAGCATGAGGTAGGCATTTAATAAATCCCTGTTGAATGGGATGCTTCTTCCTCCTCTTTCTCGGTACAACATAAGCTCCTAGAGCGTTTGTGTCCCCAGTGCCCAATGCAGCTAGTCAGGCAGGCAATAAGTATTTTTTAAGTGCCTACTATGTACCAGGCACTGAGTTAAGCACTAGGGTTTAGAAGAAACACAAAAACCAGTCCCTGACCTCCCGTAGCTCACAATCAAATGGGGGAGACAACATGCAAACGACAACATACAAATAAGCTCCAGAGAGGATAAATGGAAATAATCAATAGAGGGAAGGCACTATAATTATGAGGGATGGCCTGGCACATGGTGGGAGTACAATAAATTACTGCTGATGAACTGAAGGACTGAAGAAAGGACAAATGTCCATGAGGAGAGAGGGAAGGAGAAGTGAGGGATGGGCTTCCTGGGCTCTGAAACCTCACCCCCATCCCTTGGCACCATTTTTAGAGTTCACTATCTTTTGTACTTTAAGAGTCGTATTTTCATCCCCCAGGCGTCAAAGGAACATTGAGGATGTGTCATTTTCAAAACAGGGGAAGAGGAAAAAAGGTATTTACAGCTGAATGATTAAAAAGGGGGTGGAGAGAGGGACTGGGGAGATAAACATCAAACTAAAAGAAGGCTTTTGATGCTTCTTCAATAGAGCCAGTGGAATGTGCTGTCCAGTAGAGTCTAATAATGGGAGGACAGGCCACTGGGTTTACTTTGTCACTAATGAGGGCTTCAAAGTCGAGTGTGAACAAGGCCCACCTCCCAACCAATGCAGTGTAAATCTAATGTGGACAGCTTTATGAGGGAAAGACATTCTCTTTTCTCACACTCCAATTTTATTCACATAAGAAATACTGCCCATATTGGCAATTAACTTTAAAGATTAATTAAATCCAATTGAAAGTTCAGTTGCTTCCATGGAGCGCCGTCATATCATGCAAAAGGCCTAACATACCGTGGGCGCTTAGCAAATGTTAAATAATAATTACTACAATAATAAAACTAATTTTTGACTATTTTATTTTTTGGCATAAAATCGGCAGTTAATCTCCTAAGTAAATTAATTCCATATTCCGACACTGCCATTCGACGTTTACCCGTTCTTATCCTGAACTCTGCCCTAGGCTTTAAAGCTCACTCAGAAGTAAGAAACAATACTCACCATCATCAACCTCACTGACAGCCAGCCTGGTACGGAAGACTGAGCACCAGATGTGGAGTCTGAGAGACTTGAGTTCAAATCTGACTTCAACGCTTATTGGCTGTGTGTAGCTGGACCAGGCCCTTAACCACTCTGGACCTCAGCCTATAAAATGGAATAATTCCTTAACTATAAAAGCAGAATAGAAGCTACTTCACAAGCCTGATTGATGAAGCAGTATGTGTAAAGCACTTTTCCTGTCTTCAAGTACTCCATAAATGCCACCTATCTTTATCACCCATGGCATTTTTACAATGCTTTAAAGAAGGTATGCAAAGGGCTTGGACACCATTTCATTGGATACTCACAACAACTCTGTGAGGGAGGTGGCATGATTATCATTCCCATTTTATTGGTAAGGAAACCACTCAGAGACATAAAGGGGATTTGCTCATAGTCACACAGCTAACATCAGATACAGGATTTGAACCCCGGCCTTCCTGACTCCAAGCCTATTGTTCTATTATGACACAAATAAACAGACATCTAGATGGAAACTAAGTTTTCAAAGTGCTTTTTTAAAACATAATTGTGTGAGGTATATACACACCCCCTCTTAGGGTAAGGTATCTGGATGTGTGTTATCTAGAGCGTATAGTACTCCCAGCGCGGAAACTTCCTTAACCACTTTTACAACATAAGAGTCTATGGAAGCAGCCTGGAACGATGAGGTGTCCCAAGGAGAGCCAGTTGTTAAACATTTACCATGATACCTCTGCTTCCTCCCAAACTGGTTGTATTTAACTACTTGTATATTTAGTATGATTAACTTTATATTTATGCTTTATGCATTTTCATGTCTCCTTGTTGTCTCCCCAAACAGAATGTAAACTCCTTGTGCTTATGGATTGCTACAGTCTTTGTATGTAGTCCCAGCACCATCACAGGCATTTGTTGAATGATGGATGATTGACTTTTCCTTCTATTCATTTCTGGGCATAGGACACAGTAGAAAAAATACTGCTCTAGAATCAAAGGATGTGATTCAAATCCACCTCTCTGTGGGACTTGTGACATCGAGCAATTCACTTCTCTGTGATATTGAGCAATTCACTTACTCTCATTAGTCCTCGATTTTTTCATCTCTAAAATGGAGACATTGGATTAGATTCCCATCTGTAAAATGGCTTTTAGATTAGGTAGTCTCTGAGGCCCCTTTCAGCTCCACATCTATGATCCTATGACCACTGTACATGTTAAGAGTCTTCATAAGGTGTGTGTATGGATGGATTTAATCGATAGAACGGATAAAAAAAGACATTGCTTTGGGGTAAAAAAAAACCTATAAAACTGATCAGGACTCCACTTTAAAAGACATTTTTTTCCATTGGGCACTGATAACCTCTCCAAAGATTTGGGCAGTTCCACTATATGTAAAAAGTAATATCAATTCAAACAACAAGGGAGAAGTAAACTCAAAAAGCCCAATCTTACCCTAACAACCCAGTTGCAGAGGACAGCATAGAGTACATTCACAGAGGGCTGGGATCAAGTGCTTAATCTTCCCACAGGTTATCATTGTATGGTCAAATATCTAGAAATTCAGAACCTCAGCACGAATGTGAGAACTATTAAGCTAATTATTAGACTCACACAATAATGCACCAGATAATCAAGAGAGGTGATTATTGTGCTAGCCAACAAAACTCTGGGATGGCATATGTGTAAGTAAGTGTGACTAGCTGCCTTTTGGTCTGCTTTACACTTTTCAGCGTCATTACCGAAATGTTTATTGTCCCTGTTTTGTAAAGCTGTTATATAATGCTTCACATATTCCTTGGTAAATATGTATCATGCTGCATTTGCATATACAGAATTACTAAACATGAGCTATGTATTTGGTTGCTTACGTGCTCTATAATTGTACGTATACACAACTGAAAAGAAGAAAATTTGATTTTGTATTGATAAACTGAAATTATGTTGATTACATTAAAATTGGTTTGGGGTGGGTGGATTACATGCTATTTGCACACCCTTCCTACCCCTGAATTTTTCCATTGTCAGAAGACTGAAAATGGTAATAAGGTTGGGAGGGGGGTGATGTAAGGTACCACCCTTATGGCATGTGAACAGTTAGCAGCTGAAAGGGGCATAAAAAGAACAGAAAACTAATCAAATTAACTTAAAAGGGACAGTATTTCAGATGCTTGTTGGAGGGGAATAAAATATTTGAGAAGAGACAGACTATTCTGAGGATCAAATAGAGAGCCGACCTACAGACGAATAATCTGAGAATGCCTATGTGGTGGCCCGTCAGCTCCTTTGCACATTAATGATTCTAGAATTTGAAGATCCTAACTGAGGAATTATAAAACTGTTTGGATACTATGAGAAAATTATATAAGAGATAATTCACATTACCAATCAATAAATAAGCATTGGCTAAATACTCAACATGTACCAGAAACTGAGTTAAGTTCTAGGGGCACAGAGATAGTCCCAGTTCTCAAGAAGCTTCCATACTAAATGGGGAGACAATGTGTATAGGTATAGATAAGGTATACGTGTTGAGATGAATCATTGCTTACAAAGAGGCACTAAGAGGAGGCATTTCAAACTTGAGAAGATCTTTAGGAAAAGATAAATGGAAGAAAAAGCAGGGGAGTAAGGTGACCAAAGAAGCATCATAGGAAGCTAGGGACAAAACCCTTGAAAGCACAGAAAGAAGTTTGCTTCCAGCTGAGATCACTGACTGAGGACAGGCAGGTGCTTCGGCTGCTGTGTGGGCAACCTGCTGAGTGGAGAGGCAGCCTTAACTTGGGGACTGGTTGGAGAAAGGCGAGGTCAGCTGAGAGAGCTCTTCTATGTTTCTTACAAGAGAGTTGGAAACTGATGTGTACAGAGTTTTCTGAGCTTGATACTCTCTAGAATTAACTATATATAGCCCAAAAAAAGGAGAAGACTCTTGGGGATGCCCTTTCCTGCCCTTGTTGCTTTCAGAGAGAGAAATAAAGGTTTTGCATCTGTTTTAGTGGGGCAGCTAGGTACAACAGTGGATACAGTGCTGGCCTTGGAGTCAGGAGGATCTGAGTTCAAATTGGCTTTGGACACTTACTAGCTGTGTGACCCTGGTCAAGTCACTTAACCCTGTTTGCCTCAGTTTCCTCATTTGTAAAATGAGCTGGAGAAGGAAAAATCCCTCCAGTATCTTTGCCAAGAAAACTCCAAATAAGGTCACCAAGAGTTGGACACGACTGAACAAATCTGTTTTACTGTCAATTGTACTTTGTAGAAAAGAAGTTTCATGTTGCTTTATTTTGCTAGAAATTAACTGGAAAAAGCAGAGTATTATTGAGTAACAAGTTGGGTGGCTGGGCTTATCTACATCACCCAGATAACCCACTCAAGGAGTTTTACCATTCTCCATTGTAAGGGATCTGCTTGTCACTGAATATTTTTCCCCAAAAGAAAGTAGCACTTGCTCAGTGTTGTATTAAGAGTGGCTGAAAGCTAAAAGCATTTCTCACCACTTTATTAGATCAAGAGCAGAAGAGGATGTCTTTTCTCCAGTAAAGGAACAGGAAGAAGAGAAGTTGTTTTGTGTGGTGAAGATTGTTCCTAAAGGGACCAAGAACATCACAGTCTGCAGATCAGAATCACCCCATTATACATTGTGTGTCCTGACTCCTGTACCTCTGTATCGGGATTTCTGTAAGTATGTGCCCCTTCGATCCCTAGAACTAAATACTTTACTGGGAAAGTGTGACAGCCATAATTGGGAGCTAAGAAATTTGGATTCTTCCTACCTTTATCTTCTACAGAATAAAAGCTATAATTATTCTTTCTTTTTCTTTATTGTTTGGTATCTATTTTATATTAAAAAATGAGTAGTGTTGACATATGAGAGGCAGAGACAAGATAGCAGAGTATCACTACAAAGGATATCCTAGCTCCCCACCATACTTCCTCCCCAAAATATAGAAATGAACCAGATTGAGTCATGTCTAAAAATCCAAGAAAAAAATCAACATTATGTAATTTCGTCAAGTTATGGTCAGAACAGAGAGGTCAACAATCACTGGGGAAGGGATCTGGTAAGGATTGTACCACAAACCACATTGAAAGGGCACCTCAATTTACTTCTCTCAGAGTTATATAAACCTAATCATAAAATAAACAGTAAAAAAGTTAAGGAGGTGAATAGAATTTTAGATATTATAGATATTTAGATATTATAGACTTCTGGAGAATACTGAATTGGAGTATAAAGGAGTATACCTATTTTTCATCTGTGTGTCCCACCTTCACAAAAATTGGTGATGTATCAGAGAACAAAAACCTCACAAACAAATGCAGAAAAGCAGGAATATTAAATGCATACTTTTTCTAACCATAATACAACAAAAATTACATTTAATTAAGGGCCTCTGAGGCATAGATTAAAAATTAGTTAGAACCTAAATAACTTAATCCTAAAGAATGGCTGAGTCAAAAAAACAAATCATAGAAACAATCAATAATTTCATTAAAGATAATGACAACAATGAGACAATATACCAAAATTTGTGCAACGTAGCCAAAGCCGTATTAAGAGGAAAATTTATATCTCTGAATACTTATATCAAAAAAAGAGAATAAACAAATCAATGAATTAGGAATGCAACTAAAAAAGAAACTAGAAAAACAGTAAATTAAAAACTCTCAATTAAACACAAAATGGAAATACTATAAAAAATCAAAGGAGAGTTTAAGGAAATTAAAAGTAAAAAGTTATTGAACTAGCAAATAAAACTAGAAGCTGTTTTTCAAAAAAAGAATATAATAAAACAGATAAACCACTGGTTAATTTATTATTTTTTAAAAAAGAAAACCAAATTAACAGCATCAAAAGTAAAAAAGGCAAAATCATAACCAATGAAAAGGAAATAAAAGCAATTGTTAGGATCTATTTTGCCCAAACTATATGACAATAAACAAGAGGATTTAAATGAAATGGATAATATTTACAAAAATCTAAATTTCCCAGATTATCAGAACAGGAAATACAATACTTAAATAATCCTGTCTTAGAAAATGAAATTGAATAAGCCATAAAAGCTGTCCCTAAGGAAAAAAAAATCTCAGGAGCAAATGGATTTACAAGTAAATTTTACCAAACATTTAAAGAATGATTAATTCCAATACTACTAAATTGTTTGGGGAAAAAAAGGCAAAGCAAGAGTCCTTCCAAATTCTTTCTATGATACAAATATAGTAATGCCTAAACCATACATAACCAATTTCCTAAGGAATAACTATGCAAAACCGTTAAATAAATACTATGAAGGGGATTATAGCATTATATCACAAAGACTTATACCAGGATTCCAGAGTTGGTTCAATATTAGGAAAACTATAAGCACAATTGATAATATGAATAATAAAACAATAAAAATCCCATAATTATTTCAATAGATACAGAGGAAAAATAGATCATTTTGATTACATAAAACCATTTCTTTTTCACAAACAAAACCAGTGCATATAAAATTAGAAGGAACTGGAGAGGGGAGTCTTTGTGACAAGTTTTGTTTTTTGTTTTTTTTTAGCAAAAATTTCATTTAATAAAATATATGGAGAACTGAGTCAAATCTAAATGAGCCATTCCTCAACTGATAAGTGGTCAAAGGACATGAACAGGCAGTCTTCAGAAGATGAAATCAAAGCTATTAATAGCCATTTGAGAAAAAAGCACTAAATAACTAATAATTAGAAAAATGCACATTAAAAGAACTCTGAGGTAGACTTCACACCCATCAGATTGGCTAAGGTGATAAAAAGGAAAAAAAATGATAAATGCTAGAGGGGATGTGAAAACACTAATGCACTATTGGTATAGCTGTGAAGTAGCCCAACTATTTTGGAAAGCACTTTGGAACTATGCCCCAAAAGCTATCAAATTGTACGTAGACCTAAAATGCCACTACTAAGTCTATACCCCAAAGAGATTAAAGAAAGAGGAAAAGGACCCTTATTTACAAAAGTATTATAGTAGCTCTTTTAGTGGTGATTAAAAAATTGGAAAGCAAATAGATGCCCATCAGTTACAGAACGGATAAATAAAGTATGGTATATGAATATGATAGAATACTGTTATAAGAAACGATGATGAGAATGCTTTCAGGAAAACCTGGGAAGGCTTATATGAACTGATGCAAAGTAAAGTGAAAAGAATCAGGAAAACAATCTCAGTAACAGCAATGTTGTAAAGTTAATCAACCTTGAAAGTCTTAGTAATTCCAATCAACCCAATGAACTACCTCAGTTCCAAAGGACTCATGATGAAACATGCCATCCACTTCAAGATAAGAGAATGGATACACTCAGAGCACAGATTGAAGCATATTTTTCTTTCTTTTTCTTGCTTTTTTAGAAACATGACTAATGCAGAAATTTGTTTTGCATGACTATTCATGTTTATGAAGAATATTGTTTTTTTCTTACCTTCTTCATGGGTAGAGGAAAGGGGAGAGGAGGAGGGAAAATTTGAAACTGAAAAAAAAATTAAAAAATTCTCATGCTTAAAAACATAAAATAAAGTAGCTGTAAACAAATAGAAGGAAAAGGAATAAGAGAAGAGGATAGCAGGAAGCACACAATTATCAATAAATACTGGTGACCAATCAATAGGATGAACTCATCCATAAAACAGAAAATTATAGCAGAAAGGATAAGACAACAGATTCTAACAATATATTGTTTACAAGACACTAAATCATAAAGATTCACAAAGAGTTAAGATAAGGGACTGGCACAAAAATGATCATATATCAGCTGAAGTAGAAAAAAGTCATGGGTAACAATCACAATCACAGACAAGGCAACAGTAAAAATAAGATTAATTTAAAAAGATATACAATGAAATGATATTTTTCTGAAAGCTATGATAGACAATGAATTAATATCAATGCTGAACATATACACACCAAATGGCACAGTATTTAAATAACTTAAGGAATAATAGAGCAAACTAGAAAACAAACATAATTGGAGAAATTCAATTTATCCTTTCAAATCTAGATGAATAAAATTTTACAAAAGAAAGAAGTTAAAGACTAGAATAGAATTTTAGAAAGTTAGGTTTGCAAGACCTCTGGAGATTTCTGAATGACATCATAGGGGAATATACATATTTCGTATCTGCATACTGCACCTTTAAGACAATTGACCATAATAGGACATAAACGCTCACAAATTAAGAAAAGCGTAAATACCAAAAACATATTTACAGACTACAATAGAATAAAAACTATATTCAATGACAAGAGAATAAAAATTAATTCGAAACTAAATGACTTAATCCTAAAGAAGGATAAGTCAGATAAATCATAGGAACAATAGATAATTTCATTTTTAAAAATGGCAATAATGAAGCAACATATAAAAATTTTGGAGACACAGTCAAAATAATCTCTAAAAGAAATTTTATATTTCTAAAAATGTTCGTCAATAAAAAAGAGAAAGAGAAGATTAATAAACTGGGCATGGAACTCAAAATAAAACAAAATGAGAAAACCAACCAACTAAAAACTCTCAATTAAATGTCAAAATGGGAATCTTGAAAATCAAATGAGTAACAAATGGAAAGAAAAAATAACCCCATTAAGTCAATCAATAAAACCAGGAGCTTTTACAAGAATAATAAAATGGGTAAACTGATACCTAACAATTTCTAAAATAAGAAAACCAAACTAGCAGAATCAAAAATTAAAAACCCAAATTTGCACCAAACAAAAAATAAAGAAAAGAAATTATTTTTAAAAAACTATTTTACACAATAAAACAGACAATTTAACAGAAATGGAATGATACTTATAAAATATAATAAGTCCATATTAACAGAATAAGAAATAGACGACTTAACCAAATACGAGAAAAGGAAATTCAGCAAAGAATGACTAAACTCGCATTAAAAAATAGGACCAAATAAATGTGCAAATGAATTATATCAAACATTTAAAAAATAATCAATTCCTATTTTATATAAGCTAAAAAAAATAGAACAAGGAGTCTTATTAGATAGCTTCTATGTTACAAATATGATTCTAATATCTTAACCAAGAAAAGTCAAAACAGAGAATGAAAACTATAAATCCCTATTGAATACTGATGCAAAAAATAATTAATGATATATTAGCAAGGAGACTACAGCAACACAGCACAAGGATTATTATTATCAGCTTAGATTTTTATTAGGAATGCAGAGCTGATTCAATATTAGGAAAAATGCTAAAGTACCTGATCACATTAATAAGAACAAAAATCATAAGATTTTATCAAAAGATACTAAAACTTTTGATAAGATAACACCTATTCCTGCTTTTAAAAAATTATAAGACATAGGAATAAATGGACTTTTAAAATATGTTAAGTAGTATCTATCAAATTAGTTTTAGATAGCTTTAGTTGATCCATCATTATCTGTAATGGAAACAGCATGAGGTCTTTCCAATAAGATAAGAGGTAAAACAAAGGTGTCCATTCTCATCCTTACTTTCAACAAAGTGCTACTAATGACAGCTATCATGATAAGACAAGATAAAAAAAATGAAGGAATAAGCATAGGTAAAGAGGAAATAAAATGATTACTTTTTGCAAATGTTAAGACAGTTTACTTAGAGAACTCTGGAAAGTCAACTTAAAAAACCTAACTGAAACAATCATGGCAGCACAGTTATGCAGGCCATTAAAGTGAACCCTCATGAATCATCAGTATTTCTATATATTGTCAACACAATCCAGTCAGAAGAAATAGAAAGAGAAATTCTATTCAAAATTACTACAGAAACTATAAGATACTTGGGAATCTGTCTGCTAAGATACTCACAGGAACAATATGAATACAACTACAAAATATTCTTTACACAAATAAAGACAGATCTAAATAATTGCTCATTGGCAAAACAATCCTATATAATAAACATTGTAATGTTACCTAAATTAATTTACTTATTTAGTGCCATAATAAACTATCAAAGATTTATATCATAGATCTAGAAAAATTAAAAACAAAATTCATCTGGAGGAACAAAAGGTCAAGAATTTCAATGGAAAAATGGGGAAAAGTGTGAAGGAAGAAGGCTTAACAACACCACATCTCAAACTATCCTACAAAGAGATAATCATCAAATAATTTTGCACTGGTTAAGAAATAGAGAAGCTGATCATTGGAATAGATTAGGTATACATATACATAAGCAAATCAGTATATTAGTTTTTGATAGGCCCAAAGACCCCAGCTATTTGGGGCAAGAAGTCACCATTAAATAAAAACTATTGGAAAAACTGGAAATTAGACTGGCCAAAACTAGGTCTACATTATCAAATAACAAGCTCCAAATGGGTATATGACTTAGACTAAAGGGTAGCATTATAAATAAATCAGAGGAGAAAGGAAGAAATTACCTGTCATATCTATGAATGAAAACTCACAATGAACTAAGAGAAAGACAGGTTCATAGGTGGCAAAATGGACAATTTTGATTACATAAATTTAAAAGGTTTGGCATAAACAAAACTAATGCAGCTAAAATCAGAGAAGTAAGAAACTGAGTAAGGAGAGATTTACAGCAAATTACAAAATTACAAAGTCTCATTTCTAAAATATAGGGAATTGAATCTAATTCATAACAATTAGAGGGATTCTACACTTGATATATGGTCAAAGAATATGAATGAACAGTTTTTAGAGGAAGAAATTCAAACTATCAATAGCTATATTTTTTAAATGCTCTAAAATTCTAATAATTAGAAAAATTCAAAGTAAAAATTATTTGAGGTTCACCTTCTACCCCTCAGTCTGGCAATTTTGATTTTAAAAAAAGGAAAATGACAAATGGAAGAGCTGTCGGGGGAAAAATGTAAATTAATGAATTGTTGGTGGAGCCATCAGCTGGTCTGAACACTCTAGAAAGCAATTTGGAACTGTGTCTAAAAAGCCTGGACATATCTTGTGTATAGCCTTTGACCCAGTGATACCAACTGCTGGGTCTATACCCCCAAAGTTATCAAAGAAACAGGAAAAGAGAGCTGTACATACAAAACATTTATAGCAACTTTTGCAGTGTCAAAGAATTGGAAATTGAAGAGGTTCCCATCAAATGGGGGATGGCTAGACAAATTACAGTATATGAATGTGGTAAAATACTAATATACTATAAGGAATGATGAAGGGGATGGATTTTGAAAAACCTGGAAATACTTATAGGAAGACACAGAGTAAAGTGAGCAGAAATGGGAAAACAATTTATTTAATAACAACAGTATTTAAAGACAACCTTGAAAGACATAGGAATTTTGATACACGAAATGACCAACCACGGTTCCAGAGGACTTATAATGAAACATGCTACTCATCTCCAGATATGCAGGTGATAGACTCAGAGGGCAGAGGGAGACATTTTTTTAATGTGGCCATTGTGGGAGTTTGTTTTATTCAATTATACATACATGCACCATTCTCCATCATGCAATCCCTTACCCCTTCTCATACCATTTTGCTCATGTCCTGCTGGTGAAATGACAGTGACCCTGCCCTCTAGATGCCTGAATTCATAGAATATTAGAATCTCAGAGTTGGAAGGGATGCCAAAGGGCAGCTCAGATCTTCCTGATTCTTAAGTCTAGAGCACTGTTAATCCCCCACATTGAATGACATAAAATATATAAGACAGAGATAAGATCTGAGATGGAGATGATAAGATACATAGCTGTAGCTATACACACATATAATTTTATAGTATCTTTTCCATTTTTAAGATGTGATACAAATGTAGTTGATTTTCAGGAGTTATCCTTTCAAAATGTCCTCAAAAAACAATATTACCATGTTCAGAATGACAAAGAATGAAGAAAAGATGAAAGAGGAGGCAGGTTCCCCACAGCATCAGGATGTGCTGAAGCAAGCAGGGGCATTTTATCTGGGAATAATGGGATTTCATCAAAACCTCACAATGGCTCATTCCATTGGTTGTAGTTCTTCTTTGCAACTTGACTATTGTGAAATATGTTTAGTCTGATGGTATATGTAGAGCTTATATCAGATCGCATGCCATCTTGGTTGAGGAGAGAGGAGGAGAGAAAGGGTGAGAAAATTTGAAACTCAAAAACTTGAGGAACTGAATGTTGTAAATTAAACTAAAAAATTAATTAATTAATTAAATAAAACCCTCACAATGGAATTATAACCCAATGTAGCAGAACCAGGATCCATTCTTCATATTAAAACAGAAGTATCTGTTATCCAATATTGCTATTGTCCTAAACAACTCCAAAGAAGCACTCCCACCTCATGAGTGACCAAGAACACAAAAGGGAAGCCTATTGAGGTATCTTCTGAGACCTTGAGCAAATATTTTTGGTCCATATCCATTCTGAAATAAGCACTTATTAAGCACCTAACATATGCAAAGCACTATGCTAAATATTAGGGATACAAAACAATAAAAGAAATGACCTGGCCCCTGTCCTAATGGAGTTTATCATATAGAAGGAATCACTTCAATTCAAATCAACAAGGGTGTATTAAGCCCTGATCACGTAACAACGATAAAATATAGACAATCAGTATCCTCAAATATCGATCAATCAATAAGCATTATGAAGCACCTACTATGTGTTGGGCACTATGAGGCACTACTTTCAATGCCCTTACACCAATCCTATCAAAAACTCAATGCTCCTCTTCCCTCACAGTATTGTTAGGTCATTTATAACTTCCTTCCTGGAGAATATCCTTTCCCAAAAATCCTGTGTTTGTAGAAACAATGAATTCCATTCAGCTCAGTAAACATTTATTACTAAGTGCCTATGGTATTCCAGCCACCATTTTAAAACCCTGCCTGCAAGGAGGTTTTATTCTTTCAGGGGAGATAACATGTGCATATACAAATATGCTGAAAACAGAAAAAGATCAGTGCAAGATAACTAGGACAGAAAAGGCTTTCTGTAGAGTAAGGTGATGCTTTCAGCTCATTGTTGATGGCAGTCGTCCAATTTGGCTAGAATGCAGAGTGTGGGAAGGCAAGTATGGTGGGTTCAAGCTGGCTTCTGGGGGCCTTAAATCCCAAGTTAAGAAGCTGGGTATTTTTTCTAAGTTTAAAATGCAACAGGAAGCCACTGAAGATGGATGAATGAGAGTGTGATATGGTCCTATTCGCGATTTAGGAAATTTCAAATGTCTGCCCAACAGGGGTGGGGTGGGGGGCAGGGGACAGACTGGAGAGGTGTGGGGTTCCAAGCAAGGAAACTAGCAGGAGGCTATTATAATATTCCAAGTGAGAGGTGATGAAGGCCTGGACCAAAGGGAAAGCTGTACAAGGGCAAAAAGGGACTGGATGTAAGTGGCGTTTTAGGGTGAGCATCAATCAAACATAATAATCGATTGGATGTATTGGGAAGCAGAAGGGGAGGAGTCAAGGTTGACTATGAAGTTATAAACCTAGATACTATCACCAGGAATTAAGAAGCTGAAAGGAGAGGAGAGTCAGAGGAAGAGATGAAACTGTTAAACACAACTGTGGTAAACTTATTAGTAGGTTTAGCTATTAACCAAAATGCTGATGGTTCAAGCATAACTAGGGATGGTCCCCTTTTGGCTAAAATCCATCGTTTTAAAAGGTAGTGTTTAATAATGGATAGAATATTGTACCTGAAATCACTAAGACACAGGTTCAAATTCCACCTTAGACACTTACTAGCTATGTGACTCTGGGAATGACACTTAATTCTCTGTGCCTCAGGTTCCCAATCTATATAATGGGAGGAAGTCAGATCCTATGGCTTTTAAGGTACCTTCCAACTCTAACTCTATAATCCTGTGAGTGTGTGGTACCCACAGAATATCCAGGTAGAAATGACCAGCAAGTGAGAGATGCAGACTGGAATTCAGGAGAGATCAGGACTGACTGTATTGTCTTTGAAGGCATTTATGTAGAGAAGATAATTAGACTCACTGGAGCAAATGAATTCACCAAAGCTAAGTACAGAGAGAGAAGAGAGGAAAGTCCAGAACAGAATTTTATATGATACGGTACATACCCACACTTGGGAGCCAGGACATATATTATCATCCTGGAAAGGAGGCTGAGAGGTAGTACAGAAATAGGTAGAAGGAAACCCAAAGGTAGAGAAGATGCCAGGAGATTGCAATGGTCAACAGTGTCAAAAACTGAAAAAAAAAAGGTGTGGGAGGGAGTACTGAAAAATACCATTCTATTTTGTGCAGTTAAGAAATCATTGGTAACCTTGGAGACAGCAGTTTCAGTAGAGTGGATGAGTTGGAAGCCAGAATACAAGGGGCTGAAGTGTGAGGGGGCGATGGAGTTTGGGAGTAGAAGGGAGGAGCAGTGTAGAATGAGAGGTTAAGAGGATAGCTGGATCAAGTGAAGGGTTTTTAAAAGAATGGGAAAGAACAAGCAGTGAGGAATGCCAACTGAGAGTCTGAAAAGTAGTGAAAGGAACATGGTCAATGAGGCAAAGGAGACAGGAGGGCACAGGATTTTATTTAGCAAGAAAGAAGAAGGCCACCTAATCCTCAAAGACTGGGACTGTAGATTTAGAACCGAGGGGAACTCAGAGGCCTTCTGGTCTAGAAGCTGCATGATACAGGAGAAAGGACAGACTGGAGCCAGGGGACCTTGTTTCAACTGCCAGGACTGGTGCAAATCCCAGCCTGTGTGTCTTCAGCCAGGTCACTTAACAATTCTAAGCTTCAGTTTGCTCATTTGTAAAATGAGGTTGGACTCAATGACCTCTGAGGTCCCTTCTGTCTCTAAATCTCTGTAATCCTATAGTCCAACCCTCTCAAGTTACAGATGGAAAAAGTGAGAGACAGAGCTTATGGGACTTGCCTAAGGTCTTAGGGGTAGTAAATGTCAGAGGCAGAATCTGAACCCAGATCCTCTGACTTTAGAGCTAGTGCTTATTCTAATATATTAAAATAATATATAATAATATAATACTATAATATATGCAATATACAATATACTCATTGAGTACTCCCAAGAATTAAAGTTGCTAGTCATCCAAAAGACAATGGAGCAGAGAGGGGTGGGGACAGGAGGTTTAGGTTAGAACCTGATCAAGGAAGAACTGTACCAAACAACATAAAGGACGTCCATAGAGAGAAGATAGGATAAGGAGGGGGTCCAGTTAGGCAGCAACAAGAGTAAAGAGAAAAGAGGGGAGAAGGGGAGGGAGAAAGAAAATCAGAGAGAGACAGAAACGGATAGAGAGAGACATAGAGTGACAAAGAGATGGAGACAGATGGAAAGAAAAAAGATGGAGACAGAGACAAAGACACAGATGAGGGGAGGGAGGGAGGGGGAGAGAGGGGGAGGGGGAAGGGGGAGAGAGAAGAGAGAGAGAGAGAGAGAGAGAGAGAGAGAGAGAGAGAGAGAGAGAGAGATGGACCCCAAGTGGAATCCATGCATTTATTGGGAGGGCATTACAATCTGTACTCACATAGAAGAGTCACAGAGTAATCAATTCATAGAAGTGCCAGAGTGAGAGCCCAGACAGATTCAAGAACATGAATCTTTCATGGGCCCAGTTGTCAGAACCATGAAATTCTCCAATGTCCCTCATTAGCTCAGGGATAGGATCAGAGAGGAAGGTGTTGAAGGTGACCCATGGAGGGCCAGGGAGTTTAAATGCCCAAGGTCACATAGGTACTAAGTGTCAGAGATAGAATTTGAACCCAGTCCCTCTAAGTCAAGAGCCAACAATCTTTCTAATGGTCTAAGCTGTCACAATATGGTAGAATTCAAGGTCACCTGTTGAGAGGCAGGGTGATGAGTTGCCAACTGTAAACTGATACTGAGTAAACAATGTAAAGTAGGTAATGGGTTCAAGGATGGGAAAGAGTATGTTGTTACTTATAGGGTCTAGGCTGTGAAGGGAAGAAAGGGAGGCCAGAGCAGGAGTGATAGACTAGGCTGGGCCTAGGATCAGATCCCATAGATGTCACTCAGTAGTTGTAAGAACTTAGGCACATCCCTTAACATCTCTGGGCCTCATTTCTTCATCTATAAAAAGGAGGGGGTTGGCCTAATGCATTAGATGATCTCTAAAGTCCCTTTTGCCTCTAGATCTATGCTCCTAAATTCACCCTGAAGACAAAGAATAAACATGTTTGGGAATAGGAAGGCAGACAGAAAGATAGCAGAATAAGAGATTATGATCAGAGAAGGAAGCTTAAGAGTTAAAAATCATGTCGGTGGTTAAATTTTGGATTGTGATGCAATCCAGCACAAGAACCCCTGAGAGTGTACATGGTAAAGTGGGGATTTAGGACACTGGGCTCAAAGAGGCTGAGTGACTGGAGTCTGCACCAGTGAACATGGGTATCAACAATAAAATCCCAAAGTACCAGGACAGGGGTTGCCATGGCAAGGAAGACTACAAATTGGACCCAGAACTCCTGCAGGATGGAGGGAGAATGATTTGGACACCAGAAGGCTAAAGTAATGCGGACCTAGATGATGATGCAGATAGACAGATACAGAATACAGATAGACAGACAGGATAGATTAGATAGATAGATAGATAGACAGACAGATAGATAGATATACAATATAGACAGATAAATATAGAATATAGATAGATAGATGGATATAGAATACAAATAGATAGACAGACAGGATAGATTAGATGGACAGATAGACAGACAGATAGATACACAATATAGATAGATAAATATAGAATATAGATAGATAGATATAGAATACAGATAGAGAATACAGATAGATAGATAGACAGATATAGGTATGTGTGTACATATGTACATAAATATATTAGAATATACATAGATAGATATAGAATATAGAGAGATAGATAGACAGACAGACACAATATAGATAGATAAACAGAAAGATAGATATACAATACAGGATAGATAGAATGGTTGATAGATAGATATGGAATATAGATATAGGTAGATAGATGATAGATATAGATAGAGAATATAGATAGAGAATACAGATAGATATAGGTATGTATGTATATATGTACATATGTATTAGAATATACATAGAATAGATAGATATAGAACTTCAGAGAAGAAGAGGATATAGAAAGATAATGATAGAGAAACACTGCAAAGACAGTGAGATCAAGGAACAAAGCAGCTCAGTCAGTGATGCCTTTCACGTATGGTTAGTCACTGAGGTCCCCCTAACTCTCCCATTCTGTGTTTCTATGAGTTAATGGCCATGAGGGAAGGCATTCCAGCACTGAAAAAGGCGACCACAGACACCATGACTTTCATGAGAAAATCAGATTTCTAGGAATGCAGGACAATGGAAAGTGGAAGAGAGGAAGACATCTGGGATGGAGGATGCTTAGCACCATAGCAGCAGGGACCATTTTTCCATTCTTTGGTTCTTTGTTATATAATACAGGATGGCTCTCTGGGAATGGGAGATATATAATAGGAAATATTGGTAATCTATAACAATAGATATCAATGAAATCTATTTAAAAAAAACATAGCAGCAGGTCCATAGAGCAGAAATAATGGAATGTAACTCCCCAGGGTCAAATGCTCCTTTTGGGCAGACTATTTTTTCTTTCATCTCTGATTCCCCCAGCAGCAAACTTTACAAATAGCAACTGCTTAATAAATGCTTATTGGATTGGATTGGACGGGGTTGTATCTGGATAAGGCTAAGAGTTCTGGCAAAAAGCAAAGGAAAGGAATTTTCTCCTTTCAAATTGTCTTTAAATCACATAGATTAGGCAAGTAGGAGGGGCGGGGACTAATAGTCATGAATCAGAGGAATTGTCAATCAATCAATCAACGAGATTAAGAACCCTATGTGTCAGGCATTGGGGATACATAGACAAACGTAAAAATAGGTTTTGCCTGCAAGGAACTTACATTCGATTGTAGGGAAACAGTATGTACCCATGTAAGTATATAGAAATAAATAGATAGGGTAAAGGGTAAGGAAGGATTAGCAGCCAAGAGAATCAAGTACCAGGTAATGAGGCAAGTTTTTTGATACTCCTTTCAGTCCACAAATTCAACTCAACAAGCATTTATTAAATGCACAGTGTATACAAGGTGATGGTGCTGGCTCGTGGAAATACAAAGATGACAGAGAAACAGTTCTCACCTTCAAGGAGACTAAATATTGTTGGGAAGAACATTCTACACTTTGTTTCTGATAAGTACTGCTGTTCATTCTTTTGTTCCTTGAGAGAGGAAGGAAAGTGGGGAGAGCTTGGGTGGAAGGCATAGAACAGAGCAAAGCCATGCTGCCTGTAGATGAGAATCTCAGAATCCACCCTAATCAAGCGAGATGGATGCTTTCAGCACTCACTGTTCTCAGAGAAAGGGGGAAATTTTTCAAAAGAGAACAGGAAAAAAATCCTCTTTTCTCCCATCTTGAAGCTTGCTGAAGGATATTGTAAGGAAGATCTCCAAAAGACACTCATAGATAACACTTTCCCAATGTCACAGAGGCTCATGGACAAAATGGTCCCTAGAAGTCTGACTTGGTGGTCAGCTGTCAGAGGAAAATTTAATTTACCCTAACAATAGACGAGGGATGTCAGAAGAAATGCTCGATAAAGAACCCAAAGACTCCCTAAACGACACCCACTAGAAGGAAGTTGCATTCACAATAACAGCCAAAGGCAGCCAGCCCCAGGTGTGTACAGCCTACACAGCAGATAATTAAGGAAACTTTCACAAGACTCCTTAAAATAAAAGTCTACCCAACTTCCTAACCCTCACAGTTGGTCTTGCCCTGAATTATGTCAGGAGTTCTTGCCTTCATCATTTTCCCAATCATCCAATGGGCCAGTCTGGATACCAGCACCACTAGGAGTTTATGGTCATACTTTGGTCATTGATAGGGTCACTAAATGTTCTCAGTCTTTAAAACCTCTTCTATTCTTTGGATTATGCTTGATCTCCTTTTTATCTAATTAATTACATCTCAGGAACCAACACTTGTAGCAACTTTAAGCACTGTAACCTGGTTCCAAGAACATCAGAAGGTCCTTGGGTTTGCTTGAATTCTATTTTTTTTTCCTGAAGGACAATCAGCCCTTCTAGAACTAGGGACAGAGGAAGGAGTCATGCTTTGGTGGAAGACTCTAGCACACTACAAAAGGGAATTAAGACAAATCATTAAAATCAGAAATTAAGGAGAGGGCTTCACTGAATCCCAAGGTTAAAAGGAAGCTTGAGGCCATCCAATCCAATCTTGAACCTGAACAAGATCCCTTCCTGAAAACTCCACCAAAAGTGGCCCCTGGTAGGCGTGGCACCCTCCACTAGTGGTGGTAGCCTCTTCTGGAAAACAACAAATGTTAGGGAAATAGAATTTGATCAATTCTTAGCTTGATGGTCAAAGAATTATGAGTTTGAAAGGAGCTGGGAGCATTTTCCAAAGGGATACATACATATGATTAAACAGATGAGTGTAACTATACGAACATGTATGGTACATATGTATGTGTAGCCAATTGAGATGGAAAGTAACAAAATGACTGGTGAGTGGTAAAATGGACAAGGTGTGCCATTCAGGCTGATGCGGTTAGGACCAATATGGTTTTTAGGAGGAATGGATAGATGGGTTGGGGGTGGGGGAAAAAGGACAGTGTAATGGCTTTCAAAAGCCATTTACCAAGTGGTTCAAAGACACACCTATTTTGATGACTCTCCTTCAGGCCTTTATGAACATCTGTGCTCCATGTACAAGCTGCTTCTAAAACAAAGGCGGCAGCTATAAACATTTCTCAGGTCCAAAGGGGATAAGTTTTTCATAAAGATGGAAATGCATTTAGGACCCACTGAAAGCTCATAAGCCACCTGATTTCCTAGGCAGGATCTCTCATTACATTAACCATAAGTAACTAAGGATGCTGTGGGTGGAATAAACCCAAGGGAGATGTGGGTGAGAAGGGAGGAGAGATGGAGGAGTGATTAATGGAAATCAGGTGATGGATGGAACAAAGATTTATTTACTTCTTTTTTTTCTTTATTGTAATGTGATCTCCCCAGGTTGAATCAAAGAAACAACAAAAATGAAAGCCTATAATTTAGCAACTTGCCACAATAGCATGACTAGAGACCTGTCAAAGAACCAAGGAAGCTTTTCTTATCTGTAGTGTCCTTACCCACCATAAAAAGTGGGGAACCCAACTGCCTCCCCCCCAGATCAAGGTCAGCCTCTTGGGGCCCAAGAAGTGGAGAGGTGGATGGAGAACTCACAGGGAAACCTCAGGCTGCCAGAGATTCAGCCAGAGTTATTTCCTTCTCCCCATTCACTGGCAGCAGCTACTCCAAGGGAATCTGTTTACCAGATACACACTTTTGTATTTTAGTCACAAGGAGCCAAAAAGGTTCAGGAGGCAGAGTACAATAGAAGATGAATTGGATTAGAGGGTGACAGGACCTGGATTGCAATCCCACCTCTGATGCTCACAGCCTCTAAGTTCCCTTCCAGCAGCAGATATCCAATTTTTGATTCTTGAAACAAAAATAAGAAAGAATCCTTTTCCTTGAAGCGCTTATATTCCACTGGGTTGGAAGACTTAGGGTCAAAACAGGGTTAGCACTTACTTATCAATTCAATAAACATTTATTAAGCAACTACTATGTGCCAGGCACTGTGCTAAGTTGCAATCTAATGGGGGAAACAAGATGCAAACAAATCTACACAAAGCAAGCAACTTAGCAGGATAAGTAGGAAATCATTAACAGAGGGAAGGCATTGGCTTCCTATAGGAGGTGGGATTTTAGTTGGGACTAAAGGAAGCCAGGGAAATCAGTAATCCGAAGGGGGAGACTATTCAGGCTTGGTGGACAGACTCTCTGGTCCTCGAATTTTCTTATTTGTAAAATGAAAGAAATGGACCGGATGATCTCTAACTCCTTTTCAGCTTTAAAATGCCAAACTACGGAAAGAAGGTGGGGTAACATCTTAGCGGGATGGTGTTGTTCTTTTCCCCCTTAGGCTTTTTCGTTTCCCACAGAGATAAGCTAGACACTCAGTTTGGTAAGCCAATGATACCCAGTTTCCTGAGTGTGACTATCTGATGGCTGATTAGAGTGTGGCAAGTAGATTAGGGACTTCTGTCCAATTCCCTGAAATCAGCCCATGGCACAGATACTTTTCTGAGAATAGGAAATCAGATTTTAGCAAACCTGAGTCCGTATTACATTGAAAAAGCCCTCCCCTTCACCATTCCCACCGTGACCTCTTCTCTTTGATGAAATCAGTATCTGGCGTTGCTGGGCAACTTTAAATGATGAGCTTCTTGCTTTAGCGTAGGTGGTGCAAATCTGGCAAAACAGGAGAGGGGTCAGAGCTTCCTCACATTAGCCAAGATGTGCACAATGTGCAGAGCTTCAGATGGGCTCATCTAAGGGAAATCAGGTGGAAGGAAGGTATCCCGTGCGGGCTTATGCTCCAGCTCCCTCTTGTGCAGGCCATTCCATTAAAATGGCCTGTCTATCTTGGCATCTTCACATACTGGAGCTCTCACGTAGGTCTGACACCTGGAAGGGGCTCATAACATGTTCACTGTGAAGACGTTTGAAGTAGATACCTGTATTTCTATAGATGAGAACATCACACCGCTAGATCTGGAAGCAATAATCAACTGAGAGAATGAAAGGAAAACATTAGCCCTGTCCACCAGCAGTGGGAGAGGGAGAGTGAATTTAAAAACAAAAAACACCACTTGCCCAAGGTTCAGAAAAGACTCAAACAAATAAAAATAAAATTTTTGTGTCTCCCCCACCCAAACTCCTGGAGTATGGACAAGAGAGGGAAGCAAGGAAACACTGTGTAAACAAGATATTACTCACAAAAAGCTGGATTTGAAAGTCCACACAGATTGGAGTTAAATAGTCACATCTCGACCATTTTCTCTCCGACCTCAATTTTCTCCCTCAAAATGGGGCAGGATAACACTCGTCCTGCTTCCATCAAAGGCTTTGTGGGAGAGAGTCATTCCAAACCTTCAAACACTGTAAAGATCGGAGTGATGATGATTATTGCTGTTCTCAGCATGGGGCAAAATGCATCCAACCCTGAGTCCTTTTCTTATCTGTAAAATGGGTGTAAAGATACTTAGCCTGAGTACTTCGTAGGATTGCCATGAGGGAGGCCCTGTTTAATTTAGAGTAGGTCCTCCTTGAGAGCAACGACTATGGTTTTTGCCTTCTTTGTATCACAGCCCTTAGCACAGTGCCTGGGCACACAGGAGGCACTAATAAATGCTTGTGAACTGAGAGATGAAATCTGAGCTATCATTTGTGATTTGGCACAGCCCCCCAAGGAGTTGTTCTGGTAAAACGAGGGCACAGAGAGCAACTGATGATCCAGTTCTGCTATTTACAACCTGGGTGACCCCAATTACCGCCTCTGGACAGGTGCCAGAGCCCTGACAGGTTAAATGATCTGGCCGATTCATGTTGCCAGCATGTGACAGATGCGGAACATGAACCTGGGTCTCTCCATACAACATGCACATTGTCTCTCATGTACACAGTAGGTACTTAATAAAATGCTTGTTGAATAGAGTGATTTAGAGGGAAAAGATTAGGAAAAAAGAAATGGATACATTTAGAAACCCCCAATCCAACCTAGTTACTGTGAAAGAGGCAACATTTTTCTGAAAACTTAAACAGATCCATATCAATTTTGATTGCCTTGCAGAAAATGGTGAATCCAGACCTACTGCAGGAGAATTTAAATAACTGCATACATTCCCAACCACTTAAGCATGAAGGAGAAGAGAATGACTAATTTTGAATTTCCCCAAACCGGACATTCAATGTGCTCTGATGAGTTCTCTATGGAGTGGACCTAAGTGTGAAATAATGTTCCTCACAGGGCCTACTCACAGCATGGACCAGTCCTAGAGCAGGGCAGAAGTCTGCTGTTAATTAGCAGCGGCAGGGGCAGGAGGAGGGGGGCAGGGAAGAGCAGAGTTTGGAGGTTATTGAGAAGGGGATAAGTGAGCCTGTCAAATACTTCTCCCTCCACTGTTAAACCCAAAATAACAAAACCCAAAAATAAATTCTAAGTCACAGCACGTCTGGTATAATCACTTGTCACTTCTAAGTTTTTGGGTTTCTCTCACTCATGGGAGAAATATACTTTCTCACTGAAATCTCTGATGTAACAAATTCCATTGTCGTTTCAGCTCTCATTCTCTTTCAATGGGTCTGCCTTCGGTAGACTACAAAGAGCTCGGCTCCATTGAACAGCTGATAAACCTTAAAGACAATAAACTGGAGGAAGGAGATGACAAAATTCCAAATTAGGACAACCAATGGTCAATCCCCCAGCAGCAGAGAAACTCTTTAACAATTAAATTAGAAGACAGCTGGGATATTGAGGGGTTTTGCCTTTCTTCTACCCAGAAGGAAAACTGGACTGTACTAGACCTTCTTGGGAAAAGTTTCATACACACCTACGTAATTCACAATATTCCCCATTTGACGCAAATCTGTTGAGAATCATAGGATGGGGTTATAACGTAATTGCAGAGAGACAGCCTGGAGCCTAGAAGACTTGGATTCAAACCCTGCTCTGATATAGCATGGTTCTGTGACCCCTAGCAAGTTACTCAGCCTCCTGGGGCTCTAGGCAACTCTCCAAGACACAGACTCAGAGAAAGTGCCAGCCTGAATGAGTACTGGGCTATCTCTCATTCGGGAGTTGCACGCAAAGTCTAGTCCCTAACCCTATACGGAGCAGCAGCATGGTGTGCCAAATTGAATGCTAGCCAATCAATAAGCATTTATTAAACACTTGCTGTATACCAGGCGCTGTGCTAGGCACTGTAGATACAAAGACAAAGAATGAAACACTCCATACTCTCAAGGAGCTTAATGGTCTTAGGGTCCAGAAGCTCTGGTTTCCAATCAGGCAGTTACTAGCACAGAAATTCTCTCAGCCTCAGTTTCCTTATCTATAAATGGAAATAATTATATTTACAGTATCATCTCACAGTGTGGTTACAAGGGTCAAATGAGATAACTACATAATATGCTTTACAAATCTTACAGTGCTAAAAATGTTCACCTACATATACGTAACGAATGTCCATTATATGTGCATATATTTACGGTGTGCGTGTGGGTGTGTGGTGTGTGCGCGTGCTGTATATCATCAGCTCTACTGGAAATTAATCCAAATGTCCTGGGTTGTAAATCTAATGGCCCTTCTTGATTATTTGATAAATTTACCCTGGTTCATTGATCCAAACCCCTCATTTTACAGGTGAAGAAAGTGAAGCTCAGAGAGAGCACACGGGATTTGTTCAAGATCATGCTGACAACAAATAGGAGAACCAGGATTTGAACCCAGGTCCCCTGACTCCAAAACATCATTCTTTCCCACTGTCTCATGGTGCCTCAAAATATGGCCTGGAACCACCTGCCTGCCAGTTGGCCAGACTGAGACTAAGCAGGAGGCAACCGTCTGCTTTATAGTTTATAATGCAATGTTGAATGGGTGTTGGAGGAGGAAGGTAAAAGTGATCAGCCGCTCATTCATTCTGAAAGAAGGAGCAGTCCAGATCGACCCTCCTAACTGAGCTGAGTATGAGCTGCTCCAAAAATAGCCATTCCTGATAACCCACTCTCCTTCTTAAAGCAAAGGAATGTTAGGTCATTTCAATCATGTCTGACTCTTCATGATTCCATTTGGTTTTCTCGGCAGAGATACTGAAGTGATTTGCCATTTTCTTCTCTAGTCCATTTTACAGATGAGGAAACTGAGGCAAAAGAATTAAGTGACTCGCCCAGGGTCATACAGCTAGGAAGTGTCTGAGGCAAGATTTCAACTCAGGAGATGCGTTTTCTGGACTCCAAGGCCCAGTGCTTTGTGCACTATGGCATCACCTAACTGCCCCCAAAGCAAAGGAAATTTACAGGCCAATATTGAAAATGACACTGATTATAAACCACATTCAGACTTGAAATATGTCAATGGGAGGGGAGTGGGCTGGACTGGAAGCATTTGGTCAATATTTGGAATACTATGCAGGCAGCTTGGTATAGAGCAGGGGTCTTAATCAGCGCCCATGAATTTGTCTTATATGTATATGTATATATATATATATATATATATATATATATCTATATATATATGTGTGTGGGTGTGTTATATATATATATGTATATATATGTTGTATGCATGTATTTTGATCATTATATCAATAAATGGTTTCCTTTGGGATGTTATATATTTTATTTTATGTATTTAAAAAATCCTGAGAAGAGGTTTACTAGACAGCCAAAGGGGTCCATGACACCAAAAAGGTTAAGAACAACCCTGCTATCAGGGATAGGCTTGGAATCAGAAGATCTGGGCCCAGATTTTGCTTCTGACATTTGCTACCTCTGTGAGGAGGGATACAAGTGAGGGGTGGGGATATCATTCCTCTCCGAATGGCAGACAACTCCCAACAATTCATCTGCTAAGAAAAAGACATAATTGGTCACATCTGTAAAATGAGGTAGCCAGACCTGGTGACCCTAAGGTCCTCTTGGCTTTCAGTCTATGGCTGACAACAAGGGCAGGAGGGCCCCACACTGAGGAAATCCAGGTCCTTCTTCACATTCACATATTTGGTCCAATGGGATATACGATGCCTTACCAACAGATGAGCAAGTGACTTTAGTGCGCCACCACGTACAAGAACATGAACTACTTTCTAAGCATCACTTAATAGCGCCTGGCAGACGGGATGATATTGTGCTTCCTGTGTGCTTGTGGCAGACTTAGAATGCACTAGCTGTCATCTATGCTGACCATTCTACGTAGAAGGGGATTTCACTTTAGCCTTTATTAACATTACTCCAGAATCAGCTCCAGTGAACAGCTTTATTCCACTTATAAGTATCTGAGAGAAATTGTCATGTCTAGTTCTCTGAAAGGCAGACTAGACTGTCTCTAGTCACTAGGATAAGAAACAACCAAGATAATTCTTTATTTATTTATTCGTTTTCATCATAGAAAGAAGTGTAAAGTCAATTGTGAACAGCAAAAATAATGGAACACAATGTCATATTGTTAAGTGGACTAAGAAAAATAAAATCCTGGGATGCCCCTTGGCTTTTTAAGGATATATTATTGACACATACAAAAATATGGGTAAAGTACCCTTATAAAGGAAGCAATCACAAAATGTGGTGGGAGCAGTGGAGACTGAGGATGATGAGGTGGGGAAGAAGAAGAATGTTGAGTCTAAGCAAAATGCGAGTCCCTTGAGGGCAGGAGCTTATTTGTCTTTCTTATTTATCATATTAAGGGACATAGATAGGCATCTAACCAATAGACAGGAACCAGGGTCCAAAAAAATCTTGACAATTTAGAACACTAGGTAAATACGATGTGATGGAATTGATTGATATAATTCTGAAGTCTTAAACACAGGTCAAAAATAATTTCACAATTACAAGTTGAAGAGGCAGCCATTTGTTTAAAAAAATG